>NC_056743.1:1807210982-1807510982 GCF_019279795.1 Protopterus annectens | reverse complement strand
GCCTTGGCGAGGTCAAGATAGGCTGTGTGAACCACCTTACCCTCATCCACGGCTTTGGTGACTGCCTCAAAGAAGTCGATCAGGTTCAGAAGGCATGATCTGCCTTTCACAAACCCGAACTGGGTGGGATCTAGAGTTTGGAGGTTACCAATGTCTATGTTTATGAGTTCCATGACGATATATTCCATGGCCTTGCAGACCAGGCTCGTCAGGCTAATAGGTCGATAGTTCCCGGGATCAGTGGTGGCTCCCCCTTTGTGAAGTGGGATAACTGTTGCTGTGCGCCATTCAGTGGGCACAAAATCTGATGCGAGGCTATTATTGAACATGGTGCTTAAGTGGGGAGCCAGTTTGTTCTGAAGTTCGTGTAAAACGCAGCCTGGGATGTTGTCCGGTCCCATGGATGCTGTGTTTTTGGCTTTAGAGAGTGCAGCTTTTACCTGCATAGTTGTGATTACAGGGACTCTGCATTCTTCCTGTATAGATATGGGCCCTTTAGGGGGTGAGAGGGGGGGTAAAGTTAGCACTGAACCCTATCTGACAGGATGTTGGCAATATCAGTTGGTTCTGTAATTTTCGTGCCTTTGTGCTGTAACTCAGAGCAGATCTGGGTGTTGCCATCTAGATTTTTGACATAGCTATAGAATGCTTTGTGGTTGTCCTTGGAATTAGTGGCAATTTTGTTTTCGTAGCTAGCTTTGGAGGATCTTATAAGGGATCTCAGCTTCTTACTGAGGCTGACCAGGGAGCTCCTCCACTCATGGGATTTTACTCTTGTGCCCCCCTCTTTGCCAACACTGTTATGTTGTGGTGGGAATTGCATTTATTGTTTAGTTCAGCATTTTTTAAGTTTTGTTTGACTTATTATAGATAACAGGACAGGGACACAAGATGATTTGGACAAATGTATTAGTTTCATGCAGGAGAGTACTGATTTCCTGAGATTTTCTTATGTAGCAGATAAAGCTAGTATCAACTATTTGGACACCAATTTTTCTAAACAAAGTGATGGCACTTTAAAAACTAGCATATATAGGAAGCCAACATTTTGTAATGCTTATTTATGTTTTACTACTTGCCATCCTATGCACGGGGAAAAAGGCATTGTGAGAAGCCAATTGATCTGGGTTTCTAGGGATTGTTTGAGAGAATTTAATTTTGTGAATGACATGTTTAAGGAGAGGGGGTATCCACCTGACCTCTTGGACTCCATAGGCAATTAAATTTGGATGGGTAGACAAAACAAATATGCTCCGATTATCAAGTTTGGGCTTGGCCATCAAGTTAATTTACAAAGTTTGGATACTACTAGGGAAATTGAACCATTTAAGGTCAACAATATGGTTATGCATTATACGGTAGAAGCTAGATGTTTTGAAAAAATTATTTCTAAACTGGAATTTATTACAAGCTGGTAGTGACATTTGTCACTTATTTCCAGATCGACTTTTACTTGTAAAAATAGAATTAATAGGAACATACTGGGTGCACTACAAGAAAATGTGAACATTGTACATATTGTACATATATTAATGTTAACAAAGATGGTGAGGTGCTCAGTAAGATCAAAACATGGAATGTGAGTACATTTGTAAACTGCAACACAAATAATTATTTATTTAGCTACCTGTTGCTCATGCAATGTATTTTATATTGGTAAAACCCATAATTCCCTTAAACAAAGGATTTATCAACATATTTATAGTATTAGAAGAAGGGATAATAAAGGTGCACTTGCTCGATATTCATTATATTGTTTAAACTTTAAGTTTGTGTTTTTAATTTTGGAACAGCAGTTTTGCATGATACTGGTGGAGATTGGGAAAATGAATTACTTAGGAAGGAAATGAAATGGCATCTTAAATTTGATGCTGCATATCCACCAGGGTTAATTGACAATATTTCTATTTCTAGTGAATTAAAGAAAAGGGCTTTGGAAATGAAATTGCTTTTAACTATTTTCAAATTATCCTAATTTTTCATATGTATTTATTGTAAGCATGTTTGTTTAAATGCACTGGTTGTTTTTGAGGGGCGTGTTTCTTTGAATGTTTTTAGGTAGAACTTTGAGTTTAATATGGATGGTTCTGAAGATGTCTGATTTGACAGACGAAAGCGCTTAACCATTCCAAGTTTTACCTGGATTTATTGAAACGCTGCTTTATGGTTTCCTTTTGGACTGACTTGGTTTTCTTTGGATTTGTTTGGTGTATACCTGGTCAAGCACTGGTGGAATTATTTTGGCCCTTTGGGAAAAAAACATGTACCCGTGAATTACCACATAAGTGGCAGTACATTAAACACCGAAAGTGTGATAAGAGACTTAGCGACAGAGGTGGACAGTGGTCTCACCTTCAATAACCACATCGCCAGAACAGTCAGGAAATTCTTCTATATGGCACACCTCATCACTAAGGGCTTTTCATCCATAAAAAAGGAGGTCATTGTCCCACTGTACTCATCCCTAATTAGACCCATTATAGAATACTACGCCCCGTTTGGTATGCACCGCTCAAGACATCTGCAACAACTGGAACGGCCACAGAAATACCTCACTAAAAGAATCATAGGCCTAAAGCAGATGCCCTATGCTGACCGTCTAATAAAACTCCAGCTATACTCTGTCGCATATCATCTACTCAGAGGCGAGTGCTGCTTAACATACAAGGCCATGTCAAACCCAGAGCTGTTGGACATGTACACTTAAAGAAATCCCAATCCCTCAGAGCCACATGCTCCAGGGATCTAAACCTTGTCATCACAATGAACAAAACATGTTGGAGGGACAGGTTCCTGACCCAGAGACTTCCCAGACTCTGGAATAGACTGCCCATACATGTCAAACAGAGAGCTTCTTTGGCCCTCTTCAAAAGGAACCTTGAAGATTGAATGGAAGATAGGAAATTCACCCCAGGGATCATGTCAGTCGCCCTGCTAGACAGGGGTCCAGGGAAGTAAATATTATGGGAAGAAATAGCCAGGGAATTGTTATAGCTAGGTTTGTACAGGCCCTAGGGCCGATAGCCTAGTACCAACCAATGAACCCAAAGAGGAATGGCAGCCTGGAACCAAGAAAGACAACTTTGGAACCAGGGTCACATCCTGCTCTGACAAGTCCACCTCCAGGGAAGGAGACGCGAGCGGACTCAGAGCCATTAAAACAACCAGAACTGTAGACAGCACCACAGAAAATACCAGCGCCGTACTAGGGATCATGGCGCCGACAGACCAGTCATGGTCTCGAGGGTGGGATCGGCTCCAACTGAGCTGTGGTCCACAGGGTAGGTTCCGGAACCAAGATAAGATACACCAATGGAACCAAAGAAGCTGGCATCATGAGGGGCATCAACAGCGAAGGCTCCAAGACCTGCTGGGAGGTTGAAGGAATACAGGTTGGAGGCTGTGGAGAAAAACCCTCCACTCCCTGTAGAAGGGAAGTCTTAGATGGGGTTGGGATGCCTCTGGACGCAAGGAGCTAATCTACAAGTCTCACTACATCAAGCTCTAAAAGGGTGGAATGAGTGGACATCCTCGATGGAGATTCTGGCTGGTCAAAAAATGGACTACTCTGTTGTCCAACAAAGGGGTCAATGGACGGGAAGTATCAGGACCTGGCTAGTGTCTCGACCTTTGGCACCATGGTCGGATGACCAGAAGGTTGTGATGATGGGGGGGGGGGGTGACCAAGTTTAAGGGAGATGCTATTCTTGGTGCCGAGAGGGTCTGTGGTACCGTGGAAGGGGTCGGTACCATGGCAATTGCTGCAGTCTGTTCCATAATCAAGGTCGGCACTGTGGAGGAAGTTCTAGGCTTCAGTGCCAAGGCAGTTGGTGTCAGGTTGGCATGTTTAGTTTTCCATTCAGTATGAACCTGGGCTTTAGTAGTTTTCGGTTCCTGTGATTGAGGAGACTATGGGACCGAATGACTCCTCTACTTTGTCTCTCTTTGTGGAAGGGGTTGAAATCTCCACCTCAGAGAAAGGGGTTGTTAGCAGACCCTTTAGCAGTAACTTACTTTTACGATCTGCTAAGGTGCGGGCATTAAAACCCTTACAGAACTTGCACGGAGGTTGAACTTTCAAGTGTGGTACTCCTAAATAATATACGCAAGAGAGATGTCCATTGGAATTTGGCATCTTCCTGCCACATTTGTCATTGTTTGTGTGCCTTTCTCGTCAGCCATTGTCAACAAATACAACAGTGAGATATTCTGCTGCACGGCCAAGAAATAGACACACACACAAACACAGCAAGGAAAAAGCTCTTATATATATATATATATATATATACACACACACACACACACACACACACACACCTCAACAATGGTAGAGAGAGATATACCCAAAGGGTAAAAAAAAGAAGGGAAGGAGAAAATACCAACGATGGTATTGAGATTACCAAGAGGTAAAGGGAAGGGAGGGGCCTGTACCAACAATGGTATGAAGAAATACCAACAAGGTAATAAGGAGAATGGAAAGTACTCGCACAGTAAAGGTGCTATATCTATATATGATACAACTAAGCAATAAAAGGGATTATAGAAGAATAGAAGTAAAAAAATTCAAAAATTTTGTGAAAAATGGAACACCTAGCTTAAGAGCTGACGCTACTTGAAACTCTATGCGGCAAACGAGATCTGAAGAGCGGAGGAGAGGGGCACTATGGGTAACCTTAGGTCACGATTTTCTGGCTGGTGCTGGCTGGTCTGTTACACAGGCCGAGTCAGTTCTGCGGACAGAACCAAAACCCATCTGTCATAAATGAATAAAGGTTGACAACATCAGATGAATGTTTCAGTCTTTAGCATCACTATCTACACACTGACTGTCCATGTACCTGAAAAGTTTCTTCACAAGTTTTCTAAATCTAGACAGTCTAATTGGACTATTCCAGAGGACTGCTACTTTTAGTCAGTTATGAAATTATGAACGTAAGTGTGTTAATTGTGGTGAATAACTTGCTCGAACCTATCCAATTGTAGTTATTTTCCCCACAATGATGACATTTTTCCTTGACAACTCATTCTGGGTTGCGACAGAATATCTTCAAAATTTTATGAAAAAGGTTAAGGAGGTACCCTGCCACTTCACGCAAAATGAATAACCAGTCACCTGGAAATTTCTCCTTTCAAACCTACAGCTTTTCTTCAGTGAAGTACATTGAAAACATTTCTTGACTAACATGAGCACACCTGACTTATTCTTTGTCAAAGAAAAGTTGTGTAAAGTCTTACCATAACCATAAATGTCCTTCTCTTCCATGTTGCAGTATTCTGCATATGGGTTTATCCCTTCAGTCTCACATATGTATTGGCCAGTATTCTAAAGCTTTCAGTCCCTCTATGGTGAGTCAGACAACAGACAAGGCAGAGGAATGTAGGCCATAAAAGTGACGTCGGCAAGCACTAGCCCTCAGAAAAGTAGCCCCATTCGGAGCCAGTCCTGTATGGGCAATGCTACATCATTGCCATCCAGAAAGGGAAGAAGACAGCAGATAAGAGGGGAAGGTGTGTGGGAAGGAATACTGCAACATGGAAGAGAAGGACATCTATGGTTATGGTAAGACTTGACAACTTTTCTATGTCCTTCTATTCCCATGTTGCAGTATTCTGCATATGGGTGAGTGCCAAAGCTCACTGAGGTTGGGAAGTGGTCTAGAAGCAGATTCCAGGAATCCATGCAGGATAGCCCTGGCAAAACCTGCCCTGGACCTGGAGATGAAGTCAAGCTTGTAGTGCTTGGTGAAGGTGTAGACTGATGTCCAAGTAGCAGCCTCCAGAATAGAAGGGGTATCCAAACCCTTGAAGAAGGTTTCTGAAGATGCTATTGCTCTAGTGGAATGAGCTTTTACTGCCCCTTGCAGGGTCTTGCCATGGAACCGGTAGCAAAAGGTAATGGCTTTTGATATCCAAGTAGAAATAAGTCTGTTTGGTAACTGCTTTACCCAGTGTTCTGGGATGAAAGGATACGAATAGCTGGTATGTCTGTCTGATAGCCTTGGTTGTGCAGGTAAAATCTGATCTGTCTATACATGTCCAAAGAATGCAGCACACTCTCACTGTCTCCCTGAGGGTTAGAGAAAAAAACAGGTAGCTGAATGGCCTGAATTAGGGACCTGTCTGACTACTTTGGGCATGAAGGACGGATTTGTCCTAAGGGTAACCCTGTCTTTGTGAAAAACTACAAAGGGAGGTACAGCCATAAGGGCTTGTAGTTCGGATACTCTCCTGGCTGAGGTAAGAGCCACCAGCAGGATGGTTTTCCAGGTGCAGTGCTTTAGGGAGGCTCTATTCACTGGCTCAAAGTGAGGTAGCGTAAGCTTCTCTAACACATAGTTGAGGTCCCAAGGAGGGGGAATGGGTCTCCTTGGAGGCCTAAGGTGTAGAACACCATTAAGGAAAAGTTTGCAAGGTAGTTGTGAAGCAAGAGGGGGGGTCTAGAGGTAAGCAGGCAGAAATAGCATACAGATGGGCTTTAATGGATAAGTAAGCCAGTCCTGACTGCAGTAGCTCACACAAATAGGACAGCACTGGGGGGGGGGTCGCTAATAAGCGGATCTAGCTGTTTTTTTGTGACACCAAATAGTGAATCGTTTTTACTTGGAGAGATACGATTTCCTGGTATTAGGTTTCCAGGCCTCCTGCAGGACATCGATCACGTCCTCATTGTAAAGGTGTCTAAATGGAATCAGAATCCTATCAGCCACAGAGTTAGGTGGAGCATCTGCCACTGTGGATGGATCAATGATCCCTTGTTTTGTGTGAGGAGGTCCACTCTGGGGGGTAACCTGTGGTGACTGCCCTTGGACAGATGAAGAAGTAAGGGGAACCAGTGCTGTCTGGGCCAGTAGGGAGTCACCAGCAAGGTTTTTGGATTGTCCCACTGTATTTTTAGCAGGGGTTTCTAAATGAGAGGGAAGGGGGGGAATGCATACAGATATTTCCCCTTCCAAGATACTGAGAAGGCATCTGTCACCAGTGCCTGTGGTTCTGGTGCCCTGGTGCAAAACCAAGGTAGGTGCCTGTTGAGGGAGGAGGCAAGCAGGTCTATTTGAGGTATACCCCACTTGTGGACCAGATCCAAGACCTGTCTGTGCAGCATCCATCTGTGGTTGTTTGTGCTGGCTCTGCTCAACAAATCTGTCTGTTTGCTGTGAAGGGAGGGGATATAGGTCGCTCGTAGGGAGATTCCCTGTGAGGTAGCCAACTCCCAAACCAAGAGAGCTAGCCCCTTGCCTGTTGACATACCACAGTGTGGTCATATTGTCTGTGTATATCAGAAGAATCCCCTGTAGGAGGAAAGGTTGGAATATCTGTAGGGCTAGTAGGATTGCCCTTATTTCTCTGGCATTGATGTGTTCTGATTTTAGGTGGTCCGGCCACAAGCCCTGCACCTGTCTTAGTCCTAGAATAGCTCCCCAGCCCAGGTCCAAGGCATCTGTGTGCATGACCTGGGTGGACTGTGGTGGTTGTAGTGAGAGTTCTGGGTTTCTTTGTACCTGGTCCCACCACCAGAGTACCTCCTTCTTTAAGCAGGGAAGAAGTGGTACATCGTGCTGCAAGGGCTGGCTGTGCTGTTTCCAGACTGAGTGAAGGTACCATTGCGGCTTCCTCATGTGGAGCCTTGCTAGAGGTAGGATGGGTATTGTGGCTGCCACGTAACCCAACAGTTTCAGGTACTGTCTTGCAGTTAGCTGGGTCGACTGGAGCACCAGGAGGAGGTGGTCTGAAAGGGAGCTCACCTTTCTGGGTGGCAGGAAGACCTCCATGAGGTTTGTCTTTATTCTGCACCCTAGGAATACAATGTCCTGGGTTGGCTGGAGGTGGGATTTTCGCAGATTTATCTAGAATCCCAGGGACTGCAGTAAGGAGATCACCAGATGGAGGTGATCTGTAGTATTTGCTGGTTGGGGGCCTGGATGAGCATGTCGTCCAGGTAGGGGAATAGCTGTGTCCCTTTGTCCTGGCGTAGGCTACCACTGGAACCAACCATTTGGTAAAGACTCTGGGAGCAGTGGACAGACCAAAGGGCAAGGCAGAAAACTGCCAATGAGAGAAGCCCACCAAGAATCATAGGTATTTCCTGTGGGAGGATTTGATAGGGATGTGGAGGTAAGCATCCTTTATATCTAGAGTAGCCATGAATCCCTGTGAGGTGATCAAGGGAAAAAAGGTAGGCAGGGTTGAAGGTGGGTACCTTTGGGAAGAGATTGAGGTAGGAAAGGTACAAGATGGGTCTCCATGGTCCGTCTTTTTTGGGGACCAAGAAGAGCCTTGAATTAAAATCTTTGCCTTTTGCAGAGGGGGGAACTGACTGTATGTGCCCTGGGCTAGTAATGACTGCCATACTGGTTGTAAGGTGGGCAGCTGTTTTGAAGGGGGACGGGGAATACCCTTCCATATGGGGGGAGAAAGCCAAGTCATGTAGTAGCCCTCTTTGAGGATGGAAAGGAACCATTTGTCTTTGGTGATCTGGGTCCACAGAGGGAGACAATGAGTGAGGCGGGCAGACAGAGGCATGGTGGGGGGAGGTTGAGGCAGAGGTGGCAGGTAGTCAGATACTACCTGCCCTGTCCTGAAAGGAAGACCTCTGGCTAGGTTACAAAAGGTGCTCTAGGCGTAGGAGGTTGTTTCCTGGTGTGTTTACGATGTCTGGTACTGGGGTTAGGCCTGGATTGTTTCCCGATGAACTGTGTTTTGGAAGGATAGTTCTGGTGGAACTGATGAATTGGTGAGACCAAGAGATGTTTGAGGTCCTGCGTCTCTCTGCCCTTTTGTTGCAGTGATTTAAAGAGGTCGGCTATTTCAGATCCAAAAAGTGTAGCATTATCTATAGGTGCATCCATAAGCTTGGCCCTAAAATCATCAGGCAGGGGTTGTAGGCACAGCCAGGAATATCTGCATAGGGCGGATGCTGATGCTGCTGACCTAGCAGAGGATTCAGCAGCATCATAGCTGCACCTAATGGAGTGTCTGGCATCCTGAGATTAAGAGCCAAAAGGGAGGACAGGGCTGTTTTGGCAGGAGAATCTGGAATATCTGCCAAATGTTTGGTGGCAGACTGTAGCACAGATAGGTTATACTTAGCCATATGGGTCTGACAGATAGTGGCTCTAAAGGCTAATGTAGCAGAGGTATAAAATCTTTTTCCCTATTCTCTCCATGGTCTTGCTGTCCTTGTCAGCAGGGAGAATAGTATTTGTGGGTAATAATTTGGTGGCTTTATCAGTGGCCACCAAGACAGTGGGTGGGTCAGCTGGAGGGCACTTTATCATATGCTTAACAGTGTCAGGTACTTTGTACAGCCTATCTGGTCTGCGTAGAGCAGAAGGCTGAGTCTCAGGATTAGTGGATGCTGAAGAAAAAGCATTTAAGAAAGCTGGGATGATGGGATTAACAGCAGATGGGCTAGGTATTTCCATTTGAATGAGGTCGTAATACCTCTTCTTACCTCAGACATTTCTCAGGAATCCCATTTGAAATGTTCCTGCATCCTGCTAATGGTCTCACTATATGTTAGGTCTTCCACTGGGGAGTCAGGATCCAGGGACGACTCCTCAGGGGATCCATAACCCAAAGGGGAAGAAAGTTGAGAATTGTAGGAGAGGGATTCTTCAGAGGAGTCTGAAAGAACCTCCTCGTCCCTAGGAGGTTGGTCTGTATGCATGGGCCTAGGGCTTAGGAGAGGAGGAGGGGTGGAGGAGGAAGAAGATGTAGGCCTCGATGCCATAAAGGTGCTAAAGAGGCTCTGGCTGAAGGCCTGCCAGTCAGGCATACTTTCCGAAGAGGAAGAAATAGGTTTTCTCTTCTTTCTTTTTAAAGGTGTGGTGGCTGGTTTCCTGGAAACTGGGGACTGTAAAGGAGCAGAGGTCTTCGACAACCCCCCCCCCCCGGCGTCGGCTAGCAGCACCAGTATAGCCTTCACAGACATGCTCTCGTCTGTGGATGGTGTGGCATCCTTAGAGGTACCCGCAACCTCCACAAAAGTGGATCTGGAACCCAGCCCTGAAGCCAGGCCTATGTCGGCCACAGGGTGGGAATCGGGTGGATGAGGGTCAGCAGAAGTCGAAAGCCGTAAAGATCTGGCCTTCTTCTTAGGCAGTACTGGGGGTATGTTGGTAGGAACTTCCATTCGAAGCTTAAGAAGCTTCAGACGTTGGTTCTCAAGATTTAAATTTAACACGTACAATCGGCTACACACGAGTTTTCAGCACGAACGCCTGGCAAATCGGGCAGGACTTATAGTCGTGTGGGCACCCTTATGAGGGATCTGGCGTCCACACTGACACTTTCCCTTTCTGGCAGACATTACCAAGAAATAGTACAAAAAAGGACTGAAAAGAAGGTTCCCCAACGAGGTATTTATCTCAAAACTATGGCAAAGTCAGTGGTAGCAGGAACACCAGGTGTAGGAATGGCAGCTGAAAAGTTCTAAGAGCTGGTGCGTGCCGTCACTTTTATGGCCCAAGCTTTAATTTTTGGCTACTGTGTTCCTCCATCTTGTCTGATGTCTGACGCACCATAGAGAGCTTTTGAATACTGGCCGTATGTACGCGAGACTGAAGGGATTAACCCATATGCAGAATACTGCAACATGGGAATAGAAGGACATCATCAATTCTCCTTATATGTATTATAGTTCTGTGTGATGCGAGTAGACAGTAATGTCACCCTTGAGCCAAGTGTCTGTGTGTTTGGATACACTGAGGCTATCTTTAAATATTTTTCTTAAAGAAGCTATTTCCTGGTTGTCAGTTGAGAGAGGCAGGGTCTACGCATCATAAATGATTGGTTGGGTTTCCATTTTATGCAGAAATGCCTCAAAGCTTTCATTTTTGGCTATTGTGCAGAATGGCACTCTACTGCACTTTGAATAGGATTTTGCTAGCCAGTACAATCTGCAGCCAGTTAGCTCATTTTTTTCCATTACCTATTGAAAACCACAACTGTAAGGTAAATATGCACTGGCCTACATATCGGTGTCATGATTTTACTGCTCAATATTCTTTTTGCTGGTTTACATACTTCATTAACTTGGACTTGGTTTTATTTACCTCTACAGTTTCCCTAGTCTCAGCCAGCAGTAAATTAACTCTTCTGCACTTTATCTGCTATAGCCACAGTTAATCCCTTTACATTTAAGTCATGTGGCCACCCAATCATCCATTCCTAATATAGTTATCTTTTCCATATTTTAAGTCCTAGAGTGCTCCTATAGCTCGCCTTATCATCATTGGACAACTGTTCTACTTCTCTGTATTGGTTTGTGTAGTACTCTCCTGGTTTACAACAGCTTTATTTTTCGTTACTGGTCTGTGCAACTGTTCTTCAGTAAAGTCACTGGCACACATCTTTAGTATATAAACAGAAACAGGATGCGCTCCGGACCAACGAGCAACTCAATAGTACACAACCAAATCCAATATCCAAGATACGAAGGTTTAGGTTCCAAAACACAAAATTTATTTAAGCTTAGTACACAGGCTTTTTGTCGGTAACATGCCGACTTCTTCAGAAAAAACAGTAAACAGTTGCAAACCCAACCCAATGCTTTAAATACATGATTTAAATTGGAGATCACTTGATTACCGTAATTTACAGCACCACCTGTCACCGCATTTACAAGATTAATATGGTTATCTATATTATGTAAGACAACATTCAAGTCTACGTTACATCCGGCATTTTAACTTTATTAAAACGTTGAATCATATGGTATATTTAAATTTAAAAACGTCCTTATAATACCATTAGGACGGAATCACAGATTATATACCATATTAGTAAACATACAGCCCAGAGCTTGCTTAAAAAACATTAAAAGCTACATTAAAAAACATTATATAAAGATTGCAAAAACGCAACTGGTGTCTAACACAGAGCGGGTATTGGACTAACTTAATACACTCTACCCACATCGGTAGTTAACAAGTCCTCAAAACACCAGTATCCATGAATAAAAGATCACAAAATTCTACCTATTAAAGGACCTACTCATAAGGTTTCCTTATATAAAAACAAGCATGAAATTATATGCATATAAGAAAAATAATAACCAACCCTGCACTGATGAAATTACGATGAATATCGGGGATAATCTATGCGACACGAAACCCTAGCAGTAATCCGGCCTCTGTCCTTACTTAAAAGTGTTCAGTTATATAAAACACTCTATTTGTAAAACACTCTAATATACCGTGCAAAAATGCTGGCATTAACTGCCACAGGCCACAACTAATGAACATTAAAAACCATCTACAACTAGCCCATGAACTAAACCCAATCAGTCTTTACGAAACATGAGCACAGTGGATTGTCAAAAAGAACTACTGGCTATTATCAGGATAAACCAAATATGGCATAAATGAAATTCAAAGTGGTCAACAGTTATATTGTAGCCCAAAAAGGCCATATGAATTCTGAATGGCATACATAACTTAAACAAAATTCGACAATCAACTACTGTGCTGTAGTTTAAAAGAGCCATATAGATACTAAATAGTTATCTATTTAACCTTTTTAATTTTAATAAACAAGTTATTGACAACGTACAATTAATGCCAGGTGTGTGGCAGGCATCTAGCCTTAATTGCCACAACTCCTCTCTATATTCCAAGAGGAGGGATGTAGGTCCTCCTCTGCCATCTGGTTTAACCTGGTCTATGATGGAAAACAAAAATGTATGGTTGGGGTTCTCCACAATATGTTTGGCCAGGGCATAACAACAGTAGAGACCCTACTGATCACTGTTGCAGTATTCCAGTACTGATGGGATTATCCTGCACGAGGTAACCGGATATCCGTCTGGCACATCAAGGGCAAAACCTTCCTGAAGCACAATATGTCCAGCATTTGACCTCAGCCTGTGGTACATAAACACACGAGCATAAGATCCTCAGACTAACTAGAACCAGAAGACCCAGAAGAAGCCGGAGTATAAATAAAGTAGTAGTCCAGTCAGGAGAAGGGGAAAAGGAACAGTTCCTGCCTTTTTCCATAAAAATGTAAACAGACCACCAAAAAGAGAACATGACAGCAAAGGGGGGGGGGGGTTGGAGGGACAGATGCAGTACTGATCATTGGCACATCTGCCGTTATGTTACATTCTTACATAACTGTATTGTGCTCTTCCATCTTTGGATCACTACTGCAGTATTCCAATATTGATGGGCGATTCCCAATACTACAAACTGTTATGAGTGGATAAGTTGGAGAAAGGGGAATTGTCTACTAGTCCTAAAAGGACAAATTACTAAAGAAAGCTCTACATTTGGAAGAGGCATCCGCTCTGTACTGTCTAGCAAATTTAACTGATGACCAAGTGGTCACCTCCAGAACAGATCTGGAGTCAATGCCTTTGAAAAGTCTCCAGATGAGGAGAATACTTTGCTGGAATGAACATTCATGAATGAGGACAGGGATTTGCCATGCAAGGAGTAATAGGAAAACATGGCCACAGAATCCAGTTGGAGAGTCTGTTTGGAGACCGTACTGCCCAACTTACTATCCTGGATGATAAAAAGATGGTCAGTTTTCCTGAAAGTTTCTGCCCTGTCCAAACAGAATCTTAACTGTCTGTGCACATCTAGGAAGTCCTTCCTTCTTGTTTTGTGGGTTAGGAAAGAATGCAGGCAAATGGATGATCTGGTTGAAGGACAGTTCATTTACTATCTTTGCACAATAGAGGGGTTTGCCCTTAAGGAGACCCTATCATTATGGAAGATGAGGAAGGGGGAATGGCCTTAAGGTCCCAAAGATTTTAAGCTTTTCTGGTAGAGGGGAGAGCAACTAGCAGAACTATTTTCCAGTTACAGAATTTTAAGGAGGTGGTGGTTGCTGGTTGAAAAGGTGGTACAGTAAGTTTGTCCAAGACAAAGTTCAGATCTCACGAAGGGTAGAAACAGGCTTCCTAGGTGGGTTCAGGTGATAGCTGCCTTTTAAAAAATGACTTCAATTCTAAAAAGCATCAGAGGATTTAGAGGCACATAGGCAGAGATCTACAGGTGTGCCTTAAGGGAGGAATAGGCTAGTCCACTTTGTGGTAGCTCACACAAGACACAATAAGTGGAACCTCCACCTGAAAGGGGTCCTTATTCTTCTTAAAGTACAGATGGAAAATCTTTCCACTTGGTGATGCAAGATTTTACAGTTGCAGGTTTCTTCATCTCATGCTACATATCCTCTGAAAACTGGTGTCTGAAAGGGAACAAACTTCTTTCACCCAGACAGACAGGCTCACAGCCTGCAGGCTGAGGTGCATCAGGTTGCCTTTTTTTCTGTGCAACTGTAGTAACTTGTAGTGATAGCCCCTGGATAATGAAGAAGGGGAACCAATGCTACCTGGGCCAAAATGTAGTCATTAGCAAGAAATTTTTGGATGGTCAGGAGGACCTTTCAGATTAGGGGTGGGGGAAATGCATAAATTTTCCTTCCAAATGAAAGGCATGGCATCTGCTCTTCAGGCCTGATAACAAGTGGTCCTGGAGCAAAACAGCTTGCATTGTCTGTTCTGAGGAGAAAATAGGATTATATATGAGGGATACACCATTTGTGGAAGACCTCTCTCAAGAGTGTTCCATGGATCTGTTTAGTGAGTCAGCGAGAACACTGCCTGCTGACAGAATGAAAATGGTCTGTTGCTCTACTGCATGGTCCTGTGACATCAGAGCTAGCCTGCACAGCTGGAAGGATCTGGTCCCTCCATTTGTTAATGTATCACATGACTGTAATGTCTGAAAATCCTGAAGAGGTCTGGTTTCTAGAGATGTGAGAACACCTGAAAGACTTGGATAAGGGCCTTCACTTCCTTGGCAATGATGTGCTCCCAGGTCTCTTTAGGTGACCACTTGCCTTGAACAGTTGTGGACCCAGTCCATGCACCCCAAGCCAGATCTGATGCATCTGTGTGGATGTCCTGTGTGGATTGGGTTGGCAGAAGGGTAGCTCTGTACCGAGTTGGATTTCAGAAGCCCTCAATTTCGCCTCTTTCTTCAGAAAGGGCAAGAGAGGGATTTGGAAGTCAAATGGTGACAGTGTTTAGACCAAACTGACTTCCAAGTACCACTGGATCTTTCACATGTGCAATCTGGCAAAAGGCACTATGGGTACTGTAGTTACCATGTGATCCAGAGTTCTTAGTATTTCTTCTGCTGAAGTTAATCCTCAAACCCAGGGAAAGCAGGGACTGGTAGCAGCTGGAGAGGAATAGGACTTTCTCCTTAAGGAAAAAGGCTGTCATTCAGAAAAAGTACTACCAGAAACCCATGACGACCCAATCCTGGGAAGGAAACAAAGACGACTTCTCAACGTTGAGGGTGAAACCTAGTCTTTTCAAAAGTGAAATTATGCAACTGAAGTGGAACAGTAAGGTGCTCTTGGAGGGGGTCTGGATGTGTAGGATTGACCAGGTAAGGAAATATCTGTATTCTTTAGGTTCTGCAAAAGGTAATGGTGAGAGGCACTCTGTGATAACCCTGGGTACAGTAGAAAAACCAAAGGGTAAAGCAAAGAACTTAAAATGTGATGAAGAAAAAGAACTTAAGGCATTTCTTCAGGTGGAGTGGATGGGGATATGCAGGCATGCATCCTTCAAGTCTGGGGGCACTAGAAAGGTTTGTGGAAGAATGAAAGGAAGCAGAGTTTGCAAGGAGTGTGTCGTTAAAGATGGCCCGTCCAGAAAGGTGTTGAGGCAAGATCAAGCTAATACGGGCCTCCAAATACCCTCCAAGTTTTTCCTAAAATCTCTTTGGTTGTTTCCTACCCCTCTAGAGGGGCTTTTCTCTCTATGGACAATGGAAGTGGGCTTTGAAAGATAATTCCTTTCATACCTGGGGAAAGGAAGCAAGGAAACATCTGTTTAAAATTTTGCATTATTTTATCCTTTTCCTGCATGGTTTTAAAAAGTTAGCTCCAGTAGGGCCAGCCAAAAGACCCAATGAAGGAATTTAGAAACTTGACCTTGATATCCTCCAGGAAGGGGTTTATATCAGATAATCGAAAAGCATTACATTGAATGCTCAAATGAGCGAAAATTCACATAATCGAACATTGTATTGTGGGGGGGGGGCACCCCCCCCCGCTAAATATATAGTCCTACTCAGAGGTCGCAATACAGTGAGGAAAGAGCAAAATTCCTGATCTTCACTGTAGTGTGATGCAAATCCAAGCACTTCGATTATGTGAATTTTCGCGCATTTGCGCTTCCGATGTAATGCGTTTCGATTATGTGATATACACCCTCCAGGAAGGGCTGGGAGTGAAGCTAAGCAAATCTGTGGATAACAGAACCAGTGGCTGTAGCCTTGGAGGAAGCTTGTGCAACATAATAGCTGCATTTCACTGAATGCCTGGCAATTTGTGTAGCTTGACTGAGCATGGATCTTATGTTCCTAATTCTCCCAATTAGCCACAGTTTTATTTAATTTCCTAAGAAAAGGCAGAAAGTAATTTTGTCGTCCGGGTTTGATAATTTACGGCCATAAAATCCAAGGTGGCAGAGGTGTAGTCCTTTTTACCATTCCAGTCCATGACCCTACTATCTCTGATGGCAACAAAATAGCTGCAGTTAAAAGCCTGGTAAGCTTACAGTGGAGATGGAAAAAAACAGAGGAGTCCATTACAGGGTTTTTGTACACAAACTTCATGTTCTCAAGGACTTGATGCAAATTTGTCAGGCTTTCTGGGGAAATGGAGGCTGGGAATCAGGAAATAAAAGCACAGAACTTGAGGTCTTCCTTAACCTTGAAGACATTCATAGATGTGCAGTAATTGAAAGTTGGTTCCAGTATAATAACACTCCCTAATCACTTGGGTTCATAGGTAGGTACTAGGCTATCGGCCCAAGGGCCTACGTAAACCTAGCCAACAAGGTTCCCTGGCTTACGCCACCCAAGAAAGTTATTTTCCTGTGCCACTGTCGAGCAGAGACACAGAAGTGATCCCCGGAGTGTATTTCCTATTTCCTCTGAGTTACAGCACAATGACACTAAATATACAGAACCAACTGATATTGCCAACATCCCGACAGATAGGTTCAGTGCCAACTTTACTCCCCTCTCACCCCCTAAAAAGCCCTTCTTTATACTGGAAGAATGCAAAGTTCCTGTAATCACGGCTGCTCAGGTAAAAACCTCACTCCTCAAAGCCAAGAACACAGCAGCCATGGGACCTGACAACATCCCAGGCTGCCTTCTACATAAACTACAGAATGAACTGGCACCCCACCTAAGTACCATGTTCAATCATAGCCTCACCTCAGGCTTTGTGCCCACTGAATGGCGCACAGCGACGGTTATCCCACTCCACAAAGGGGAGGCCACAGCAGACCCCGGGAACTACCGCCCCATTAGCCTGACGAGCCTGGTCTGCAAGGCCATGGAACGTATCATCATGGAACTCAAACTTAGACATTCGAGATTTCCAAACTCTGGACCCTACACAGTTCGGGTTTGTAAAAGGCAGATCATGTCTCCTTTGACGTAGTCACCAAAGCCATAGATGAGGGTAAGGTGGTTCACATAGCCTATCTAGATCTCGCCAAGGCGTTCAACACCATCCCCAACTCTGGAATTATAGATAAACTCACTAAACTAGGTATAAATCCCTATGTCACAAGGTGGGTTGCCAACTGGCTTACTGAGAGAACCCACACTGTGAAAGTCGCAGACTCCAAATCAGACTTCAGACCAGTGATAAGTGGGGTACCACAGGGTTCAGTCCTGGGTCCTCTCCTGTTTGGTATCTACTTCTACCAATACCAGTAGGAATTGCCATAGAGATGAGAGATAGAGAACACCAGGGGGTTGGAGGGAGGGAAACCAGGATTGCAACAGTGAATACACTCGAGCATCTACATTTATGGTAAATATACACAACTGTACTATGTTCTTCATATTTCAGTGTTGCAGCCATCACACTTGGGTTGATTCTCAAAGCTGAGGAAGGGTGGAGGCAGTCCACAAGAGTTAGGGCTGCCTAATAGGCCTTGCAAGACTGCTGTAGCAAATCCTGCCCTGGATTTGGAAAAGATAGGCAGGTGGTAATGTTTGATGAAGGTGTGTACAGAACTCCAGGTAGCAGCTTCCAGTATGTTCCTGGTAGGGACTCCCCTGAGGAATGCTGTAGAGGTAGATGTAGCCCTATTGTTATGTGTTCTGACCCTCTGAGGGATTGGTTTTCCATGGAGCTTGTAGCAGAAAAGGATGCAGTGTGCTATCCATTTGGAAATGGTTTGTTTTGAAATGGCCTTGCCCTCTGCCCTTATTGCAAAGCTGACTAGCAGCTGGTCAAATTTTATGCAAGGCTTAGTTCTATCAAGGTAGAACCTGAGCTGTCTGTGCACGTCCAAAGAGTGCAGGATCCCTTCCCCTTTATTTTGAGGATTAGGGAAGAAGGTTGGCAAATGGATGGATTGGTTGAGAGCCACACTGGACACCACTTTAGGCATAAACGAAGGGTTAGTCCTGAGGGAAATCCTGTCAGCATGGAAAATAATGAAGGGTTCCACAGCCATCAGTGCTTGTAACTCAGACATGCTTCTAGCTGAAGCGATGGCTAGAAGCAAGGCTGTTTTCCAAGAGAGGAATTTTAACTCTGCTGAAGCAGCAGGTACAAAAGGGGAAAGTGTTAGCTTTTCCAGTACAAAGTTAAGGTCTCAAGCAGGGGTAGCTGCTCTCCTTGGTGACCTTAAGTTGTTTGTCCCTCTCAGGAACTATTTGAGAAGGTGAGAGAATAGAGGTGGCTCAGTATTGTAATGAGCCGAAATGGCACAGGCATGGATCTTAATAGAGAAAAAGACGGACAGGCCTCTGTGGAGTAGTTATGCTAGGTAATCCAGGATTAGAGGTAAGGAGGGCAGTGCTGTGTCCTTTCCTTTAGACTGAATCCAAGAACAATACCTTTTCCACTTTTCAGCATAGGATTTCCTACTACTAGGCCTTCTGGCTTCAAAGATAACGTCCAGCACCCGTTTGCTTAGGGTTGTTGGTGGAGTATTTAAGGAATAAGCCACGCTGCAAGACTTAGGGTTTGCAATTGTGGATGCAAAATCTGTCCATCCTGCTGAAAAAGCAGGGTTGGGGTCTGGTGTAGGTGCCAGGGTGGCACCGTTGTCAGGCTGCGCAGGAGTGGGTACCAGTGCTGGCGTGGCCAGTCCGGGGCAATCAGAATTGTCCATGGCCTGCCTTGTTTTATCTTGAATAATACTCTTGAGAGAAGAGGCAGAGGGGGAAAGGCACAGATTGAGAGGTTTTCCCACTGAAAGGATAGGTCATCCACCTTCCAGGCCCTGCTGTGAGGGTTCCTGGTGCAGAATTTGCTTAACTGGTGGTTGTCGAGGGAGGCAAAGAGATCCACCTCTGGGGTCCCCCATTTCTGGATCAGAAGGTTGAAAGTGCTGGGCTCCAATTTCCACTCGTGCGGGTCTAGGAGATTTCTGCTTAAGTCGTCTGCCAGTGAATTTTGTTTGCCTGGCAGGAACTGAGCTTGTAGATGAACTTGGTTGTCCAAGGCCATGTTTCACAGGGCCATGGCTAACCTGCAGAATGGGTAAGAAAGGGTTACCCCCTGCTTTTTGATGTACCACATAACTGTGGTGTTGTCTGTTTTTATCAGTAGTTGTCCTGGAAAGTGTAGGTATCTGAAAGCTGTCAGGGCATTCTGTACAGTTAGCATCTCTTTTTGGTTGATGTGCAGGAGAACCTGCCTTGGGCTCCAGTGGCCCTGAATACATTTGCCAGCCATGTGAGCCCCCGTGCATATTGTGATGCATCTGTGGTCAGGGTCTGGGTAGTGTGGGGTTGAGTAAAATGCAGTCCCCTTGTTGTGGTTGCATGCTTCTGACCACCAAAGGAACTCTGTCCTTAGACAAGGTATGAAGGAATGACTGTTTCCAGGTCCTGAGAATGTTGGCACCAAAGACTTTTTAGTACCATTGAAGTTTCCTCATATGCAGTCTTGCACATGGAATTAGCAGAATACATGAGGCCATGAACCTGAGGGCTTCCAGTATTTTTCTTGCAGATAGCTGGGTTCTGGTGGCCATTTGTTTGAAGCAGTCTGTCAGATAGATCTGTGTTTCTGAAGTGAGGAATGCCATCTGGGAAGTTTTGTCCAAGCTTGCTCCCAGGAATACAATCTTTTGACTGGGTGCCAGTTGTGATTTCTTTTCATTGATGGTGTACCCCAATGAAGTGAGAAGGTTTTTATAAATGCCAGGTGCTGAAGCAGCAATTCCTGACTGTCTGCATGAATCAGGCAGTCGCCCAATTACGGGTAAATTTGGATATTTCTCTGCCTGCAGTATGCAATGACTGGACCCAGACATTTTGCGAATACCCTGGGTGCAGTAGATAAGCCAAAGGGAAGTGCACAGAACAGACAATGCATAGACCTTGCCCTGAAATGTAGATATTTCCTGCATGACTCCCTTATGGGAAATGTGCAAATAGGCTTTTAAGTCTAGGGTGATAACATATGGAGAAGCTGTTGCAGGGTAAGCATCTCAAATTTTGGTACCACCAGGAAGGTGTTGAGAATTGAAAGGTCCAGGATTGGGTGCCAAGAGCCCTCTTTCTTGGGTACCAGAAATAGTCTGGAGTAGAATCCTTGACTCCTCTGTTCTACTGGAACAGGCTGAATAGCTCTGATATTGAGAGGGAAAGTATTTGGTTTTGAGCCTTTGCCCACTGGTTTGGAGGAAGGTCTGTAAACCCGCTTATGGTTGGCAGTGAATGGAAATAAAATTTGTACCCCTGGGATACAATGCTGAGAACCCATCGGTCCTGAGTGATGGACATCCAGTTTTTTGCATGAAAGGCAAGTTTTCCTCATAGGGGCACAAGCAATTGGGCAGGGCTGGGAAGTAGAGTTAAGAAGTCATTGTGAGCTTTTTCCATAAGGAGGTGGCTTACCACTCCCTGCTTTAGGGCTGGGGGTAGTCCATTGCTTAGATCTTTGCATACCCTGAGACTGTAGTCTGAGTGGTCTGTTTCCCCTGGGTCTTGTTTCGGAAGGCCTGGAGGGGGCTGGAAAGGACCAGTGTTTTGAAGGGCAATGCCTACTGAATCTAGGTGGTTGCACTTGTAGGAAGTCTTTAACAGTTTGCATAGATTTAGCCTTTTCTTCCATCTTTTTAAGAACAACTTCTGCTTTGGTGCCAAGCAAACAGTCCTTATTTAAAGGAGCGCCTAGTAATTTAGATTTGACATGATCTGGCAAGTTCTGCTCCTTCAGTCAAGCATGTCTTTTCAGTACAGAGTCAGTGACTGCTGCCCTGCAAGATGCTTCTAGGGCATCAAAGCCACACAGCAAAGTATGCTTACTAACTTGGTTTGCAGAGTGCATAAGCTCCTGCAATTCTTAATTTTCTGCACAATTTGGAAAGGTTACCACTTTTTGTTTAATAAGTTCCATAATATGTTGCTGGTATTTCAGCATGTGAAACTGGCAACTCAATGCCCTGATAGCAGGAGTTGCAGAGGTATATACCTTCTTACCCCATCTGTCCAAAGTTCTGGAATCCCTGTCCGAAGGGGTAGGATTTTTGGTTGTAGTAGCCTTAATACCTTTAGGTCCCTGGGAAATAATCTCTGAGTCAGCAGTAGGATTCTTGAAAAGAAACTTGTGAGAATCAGGTACTCTGTAGTACCTGTCTGGTTTCCTAGGGGCAGGAGGTAAAGTGTCCGAAGTAAGACTAGATTCCATGAAAACATCATCCACAACATCCAGGACAGGGGTTATAGCTAAAGGCCTGTGCTGAGGCAACTCTAAAAATTTTCCGAGTCTCTTTTTGGACTGAGGATACTCTTGGCATTCCCAACGGAAATGCTCTCTTAAAGTATGCAAAGTTTCACCAAAAGAAAAATTCTCTGGAGGGGAGGCACAGGGAATGGATTCCTCTACATCTTAATCCTCACAGGCAGATAAGGGCATGTCTTCATAACCAGAAAGGTCAGAGTCATCGAACTCCTGGTCTGTAGAACCTTAAGGGGACTGGATTCTTTGTCTCTTAGCAGGGGAAGCCTGGCTTCCCCTAATCAGCGTAATAAGGTCTTCAGCCATTCTAAGCATTTGTTTTTGTGGCATGGATGCCTGAGCATGCGCTTTGGTCATTGGTTTTCTAGGCGTAGTGTACACTCTGGGCCTAAGAAACTCGGTAGTTTTGGTTAAAAATGAAGTTGTCGGCTTGATTCGAACATCGGTAGGATGAAAAACTCCCTCAGAAGTTGGTGCCCGCACAGCGGCTCTGGACCCATCTAAGGTAGAGACATCCGCTGGTTCCATAGTCGAAGAAGCATCTCGGGCCATTCCGGACTCCGAATGGCTCTCAGCAGAGGCCTGGAATCCATAGAAGAGGGCATCAGGGGCTGCAACGGCACCTCACTGAGTACTGGCGGACTAGTGACTAGCTTAACGGAAGTGTCATCGGCAATTTTGGACCTAAGCGGTGTGTGTCTGTCTTTATCCTTACGTTTTTTCAGAAGATTGGTAGTCGGATGGCTTACCGAAGTCATTTCAGAATACAGAGACCGAGAGCGAAAGAATTTAGTGACAAAGATAGCCAGACGACGAGTGGTTCGGGCGTTAAATAAGGCACAAAACTGACAGTGAGGGACGTTGTGGTCTGGGCCTAAACAGGTGACGCAGTGAGGTATTTGCTTTCCACAGGCAAGACAATTGTTAACTTTTCTGACATCGGTTAGAGCAAGAAAAAAGGATCCCCAACGGGGTACTTAGTTTTAGAAGACTTCAGGATTATTCAACTCGAAAACAAAAAATTCAGGTGGCGGTCGACCGGCACTTCTGAACTGCTTCTGCTTTGGGCTCTTCCTCAGCAAGAAAGACTGATGTAATGGCGTCAGCTGCCTGTTTTTATACCCCTGACGACCTGACATCATGGAAGAAGCAACAGCATCCGACGCAAAAATACTAAGTCTCTGGTATTCAGGCCGACTGAGGGCTACCTGCAGGCAGACAAACCCAGTGTGATGACTGCAACAGTGAAACATGAAGAACATCTAACCAGTACAAGAAGAGAACAAAACAAAAAGCAGACAGTCCAACCATCCAAAATATACCAGTTTAATAAAAAAACACTGCTGCAAAGTTTTATAACCTTCACAGTTCTTTTCCAAAGCATAATAGAAGAAATTAACTTTTATATCACTTGCCAGCCTATCGGATGTCTTCCACACATCACATGACACCACCATATAAGACATATCTAACACTAAAATATACAGTACTCATTCAACAGATATATCAGCAATAATAATAACTAAATTGACAAAAATGACAACAGTGGCAGCCCAGACATAATAAATAAAATAAAATAAATTCATATTTAGAGCTGATACTGCACCTGGTTTAAATAATGTGAACAGTCTTAAACCAGTTTTAAAAAGAGGCAGACTTTTATATGATTTTACTTTATTTTACTATATGGTTATATTTTGGACAGTTGGATTAATGGCTTTTTGTTTTGTTCTCACACATTTGTTTTTACTGCTGGGAGTCCATTCAGTTGCCTACAAAGGTTTTTGGTTTTATCTGCAATACAAAAAGAGCAGCACCAAAGATATTTGAAGAGAAATATAGTCAAAGGCATCCAGATGTGGAAGATTTTGCAGTACAAAAAACAAGAAAAAAAAGAAAAGTGGAAAAGAGAATTGATTAGTAATGGAGAAGTTAAAGAAATAAAAACTGAGGTTATGGATTAAATGCAAAGTGAAGGATTTAGTATAGAAAATCTAAATCTGCTAACATCACAGCGGGATAGAGCAATGGATCCCCAAATTAAGGGGGAAACATCTGATCAGTTGCCATATAAAGATATTTTGGAGCCTTCCATAGGAAACCAGTACAAAAGTTCAGTTGGAGTTGGACAGCAAGAGAAGGAACACGAAACTGTGGCAACTCTTGACGCAGTCAATGCTGTAGAATGATATGCCAGTGACACCCCATATAAAAGAGCAATGGATGACACAGGATGAAAATGGAGAGAATATGGCACAGGAAGATGCTCTGGAACTTTCTGCAGAATGCCAGCAGGAAATGGGAAACAAAGAATGTGCTCTCAGTTTAGAAGAAAATTACCTAAGGGGAGAGTTAATTGATTTAATAAAGATGGACAAACATATTAAGATCAATGAAAGAAATAAGCCTACAGAAAGTCAATAAAACAAAATGAACACAGTAATTAGGACTATTCATAGAAATTCATGCAATATAACAGAAGTAAATGGGATATATTGTTGTGCAGCTAAAGTAATAACAGACAATGTCTTACCACAAAAACACAGGGCAGTAAGGGAAAGGAAGTGAAGAAATCAAATGCCATCATGGAGGTATCAAACAGAGAAAACTAAAAAGCAATTAAGACAAGAAGTGTCACTGTTACTGTGTCACAAAAATACTCCACTATCGCAAATAAAAAAGAAGTTATGTACTCACCATAACATTCCATGTATGTAGTCCATCTTGCCGAACATTATTACGTGTGGGTTCGGAGCCGATCCTCGGCTCTGACTCGGCTGCTTAGAAAGCCATAAAACTTCTGATTAGCTCGCGGCTAATAGGTATCCCATGGTGCACGCGCACATTCCCCAGATCTTGTTTGCTACTAGTCTATCAGGATAAGACAGGAAAAAGGACAAAGGTTCGGAAGAATAAACTGTAATATAAAGCCCCCTTGTGGTATAAACCACTGTAGAAAAGGAAAAACTGTATCCAGATCCTCCAGGAAGGGGGCTGGTGGGTGGGTTCATAATACTGTTTGGCAAGATGGACTACATACATGGAACGTTATGGTGAGTACATAACTTCTTTATGTTATGTAGTCCTATCTCGCTTCCATTGTTACGTGTGGGACAGCGTCCCTAGCATCTTGAATGGGTGGCTCACTGGAAAATACTCCTGAGTACCGTGGAACCAAACGAGGCTCTACCACTGGAAGTTAAATCCAAATTATAATGGAAAATGAAGGTATGAGGGGTAGCCCATGATGCTGCTGCACAAATAGTATCAATAGGTGTCCTGGCTTGGAAAGCAGCAGAAGTAGAGAAGGACCTGGTGGAATGCACTTTAAAGGACAGCTCCTTTCCTTGAGAACTGTAAATAAAGGAAATACAACTAGAGATCCAGCTCGATAGTGTGACCTTGGAAACTGGCAAGCCCATTCTCACCTCAGCAAAAGCGAACAGCTGTTCTGATTTTCTAAATCCTTTGGTCCTGTGGATATAGAAACGCAGTTGCCTATGCACATCCAATTGGTAGAATGTATACTCTGCTTTATTGGAGTGATTAGGGAAGAACACTGGCAATTCAATTGTTTGGTTTAAGTGAAATTGAGCACAGACTTTAGGAATAAAAGAAGGGTTGGTCCGGAGAGAGACCCTGTCTTTGTGAAAAATTAAATATGGAGGTTTAACAGACAGAGCCTGTAATATAGAAACTTGTCTGGCTGAGGTTATTGCTACCAGAAAGAGATTCTTCCAAGACAGGAATTTCAACTGACAACTATGGGGGCTGGTTCAAAAGGTGGCAGAGTAAGTCTAGACAGGACTAGATTCAGGTCCCAAGGAGGAATGGGGTCTTGCACAGGAGGTCTTAACATCATGGAACCCCTAAGAAAAGATCTGCACAGTTTGTGAGACATAAGACTGGAATCATTAATCCCCACATGAAAATTAGATATTGCTGCTAGCTGAACTCGGAGTGTAGCAGCCGCTGAACCCTGGTGAAAGAGTACTGAAAGAACTCTAGAACAATAGTAATGGGAGCTGTAAAATGGATCAACTTTTCTGTTGTGTGCCCATATAGAAAATCTCTTCCCTTTACTGCGATACAATTTTCTAGTCGAAGGCTTGTGAGAAGAGGTAATAATATGAGTTACAGCTGGAGATAGATCATGAAGCCTGACTAGTGACGGAACTGGAGCAGCCATGCTGTCAGTTTGAGAGTGTGGAGACTGGGGTGAAGAAACCTGACGTGTGTCAGGAGGTCTGGAACTGGGTCCAGAGTCCATGGGTAGTCTAACAGGTGAGGCCCGAGAAAAGGGAACCAAATCTGATGAGGCCAGTAAGGAGTGATGAGGATCATCTTGCATCCCAACAGCATTGCTTTCTGTAAGACCTTGGGGATGAGTGGAAAAGGAGGAAAAGCATAAAGGAGTTCTGGGGACCAATCGTGGACTAGTGCATCTCTTGGAGACTCTCCCAGAGAGGGGATGAGAGAGAAAAAGGTGCTGTATTTGGTGTTGATGGGGCTAGCAAAGAGGTCGCAGCAGGGTTGTCCCACTTGTGGAAGATCATACTGGCTATTTTCTGGTTCAAGGACCATTCGTAAGGTAATATAGCCCTGCTTAGCTTGTCCACCATCACGGTGGAAGTCCCCGGGATGAGCGTTGCAATGAGAAAGCGTTGGGAAGAAATCGCCCAATTCCAAACTCGCAGGGCCTCTCGACATAAGGGGTATGATTTGGTCCCCCCTTGTTTGTTTAGATACCAGCCCACCGACATGTTGTCGGTCTGGATAACTATCGTCCGTAGAGGGAAAAAGTTGCGAAGTGCTTGCAATGCTAGAAGCACCGCTCTCATCTCTAGGACAGTGATATGCAGATGGGCCTCCTGCTCTTGCCATGTGCCTTGGACAGTCCTGCCAAGATAATGCCCCCCCACCCTATCTGAGAGGCATCTGTGGTCACAGTGGCAACGGGTTGGTCTTGGCATACAAAGGGAGTCCCTGTGGTAAGATGACCTGGTTGAATCCACCAGCGTAGGTCCTTTTTGCAAGAATCTGTAATCAGAATCTGATGATATGGAGGCAACTGCTGAAACGACCACTGGGATGACAGGAGCCATTGGAGTATTCTCACATGTAGTCTTGCTGAAGGTACCAAAGTTATGGTTGATGCCATAGTTCCGAGAAGCTGCAACACCACCTTTGCTTTGACTCTTGAAGGAAGTATCCTGTAAAACTTGTTGCACAAGATTCTGTCTGTAGGTAGTCTGGCTGTCATATCAACCATGTCTATGTTTACTCCGATAAAGTTAGTTATAGACTGAGTGGGCAGAAGTAGAGTTTTCCCAGTTTATCGAGATTTAGCTTCAACTGGGAACAGAGCTTGATTAATGGGAATCCCTCGATTGAACTAGGTGATGTCTGGTGGTGGCAGTCAGGAGCCAATTGTCCAGTTGTTGATTTTTTTTTTTAACCACATAACTGTGGTGTTGTCCGTCATATCAGCAGTTGACCCTGTCGAAGAAATGGTCTGAATGCCTGAATTGCCAGTTTACTGCCAGCATTTCCTTCCTGATTTATGTGTAGGCACAGCTGGTCTTGAGTCCATAAGCCTTGTATGCACTTGTCCAGCATGTGTGCCCCCCAACCCAGTCTGAGGCGCCTGTTGTGATGGTCTGGCTTGGTTGAGTGGTGCGGAAGGGCAGTCCCTTGTTTGATTGACAGGCCTGGGCCCACCATTGGAATTCTTGCTTCAGGCATGGAATTATTGGAATTTTGGTTTCTAGGCTGTGCTTGTGCTGAGACCATAAATTCCTTAAATACTCACTGTAACTTTCTCATATGTAGTCTGGCATGTGGAATCAATATTATGCAGGATGCCATGTAGCCGAGAGCTTGTAGGACCTTTCTTGCTGTTAGCTGGTTCTGTTTTGTTAATGCCATGAAGTAGAAAGGAGTTGCTCCTGTTTTCTACTGTCAGGAATGCCATTTGTTTTGAGGTGTCAGATCTGCACCCAAAGGAAGGTTATCCTTTGGGATGGTATCAGCCTTGACTTTTTTATATTGACTGTGTATCCCAGGGCTTGCAGTAGTTGAATGACCCTTTGCAAATCTTTTGTAACTTTGTTCATGTTGTCCGCTTGTAACAGGCAGTCGTCCAGGTAAGGGTAAATTTGAATTCCCTGAAGCCTGCAATGAGCAATTACTGATGCCAGGCATTTCGTGAATACTCTGGGCGCAGTAGATAAGCCAAAGGGCAATGCTGAGAATTGATAGTGCTCTGATCCTGCAAGAAATCTGAGGTATCTTCTGCAATTTGGTCGTATGGGGACGTGCAGGTATGCCTCCTTGAGATCTAGAGTTTCCAGCCAAGACTCCTTGCCCAGCATGGGAAGAAGCTGCTGTAGGGTCAGCATTTTGAATTTTGGAACAATGAGGTATGTGTTTAAAGCGGACAGGTCGAGAATAGGTCTCCATTGGTTTCCTTTTCTTGGTACCAGGAAGAGTCTGGAGTAAAATCCTTGCCCTTGTTCCATAGATGGTACTCTTTCTACAGCTCTCATCCTTAGTAAGTGTGTTATTTGTTCTAGAGCTTCTGTCTTCTGATTTGGAGGCAGGTTTGGCATTCCTCTCTTCCTTGGTAGAGTATGGAAATGAAATCTGTAGCCTTGGTCTATTGTCTGTAAAATCCATTTGTCTGCTGTGATGTAATGCCAGTTTGCTGAAAATAGGGCTAGCTTCCCGCCTAAGGGTGCCTCTAGTTGTTCCCTGGTAGGTGGTGCCAGAGCCAAGTCACTGTGATTGTCTTGTGGAAGTGGTGGTGGCTGGATCTGTGGCTGTACCTCGCTGGTTGTTAGCCTGCCACTGGCGCCCCTGTGGCGCCTCTGGATTGACCCTGCCTCTTGAGCGTCTATTCCTGCCTCTCGAGCTCTGGAGGTGTCTGGAAAGGACCAATTCTTTGAAGGCCAGTTCCTGCTAAACCTTGGAGGCTGGACCTGCAAGAAATCCTTGACTGTCTGGACAGATTTTGCTTTGTCTTCCACCTTCTTTCAGCACCTGCTGTGCAGGGAGCCAAACAAATTGAGCTTATCCATGGGAGCATCTAGGAGCTTTGATTTAACATGGTCTGGTAAGGGCTGTTCTTTTAACCATGCATGTCTTCTGATCACTGTACTTGATCATGGCTGATCTAAAGGAAGCCTCCAGTGCATCATAGCAGCATTTTAAAGAATGATTACTGACCTGCTGAATGTTATGTACCATTTCCTGTACAGATTTTTTTGTCTAATGGTTCATCCGAGGACAGTTTTTAGTTAACTGGTCTAACATAAATTCCTGATACTGATTCATGTGGAATTGACAGTTCAAGGCCCTAGCTGAAAGAGTAGCAGAAGTGTAAACTTTTTACCCCATCTCTAAGGCCCTAGATTCCCTTTCAGAGGGAGGGTTTTAGTGAGGTAGCTGCTACAGCCTTGGGTCCCTGAGAGATAGTTCGGGTCAGCAAAAGGGGCCTTATACAAATGATAATGTGTATCCGGAACCCTGTAGTACCTATCGGGCTTAGCCGGGGCCGGTGGAAGGGAATCAGGAGCAGTGCAAACATCATTAAAAGCATCATCCACAACAGTAAGTACTGGAGGAATGGCTAAAGGCCTATGCTGTGGTAAATGCAAAAAGGTTCTAAGCCTTTTCCTAGAGTCTGAAAAATCCTGGCCCTGCCATTGAAATTGTTCCCTCATAGCATGCAAGGTTTCCCCAAAAGAAAATTCCTCAGGTGGAGAGGCCGAAGGAATGGACTCTTCTGCATCAGAGTCCTCATAAGGAGAAATAGGGGCCGCTGGAAGGTTAGAATTATCGGATTCATCAGAGGAACCATCTGAAGAAACTGGCTCAGGGGGCTCTACTCTAGTCCTCTTCTCTGGAGGTGGGTGAGAGGCCCTGTCTGGATGAGGTTGGGATCCCCGGATCAAGGAAATGAGATCCTCTGCTAGACTAAGCATTTGTGAACTAGAACTGGGCCTGTGACAGGGGGTCTTAGCAGGCACAGTTTTGGTAGTTTTTGCTGCTTTAGCCCTGGCAAAGGCCTTAATCGACATGGATGCAGGAGGCCTAGCAGCTCCACGTGCAGGGGTAGAAATATCCAAAGGGATAGTATCAGATAAATCCTGTGAACCTGCAAGAGCAGGTGGGATTTCAGAAGCAGATTCAGCCAAGCTGGAAGAGGCCTCGGTAGAGGCAAGCTTTGCCGAAGGAAGAACCGTGGACTCGGTTTCAGCCGAAACGAGACACTGTGATTTAACCGCGAAACCGCGGACCGCAGTGTCAGTCCTTTTCTTGCTTTTAGAAATTTGCGAAGTCGGAGGATCCGGCGGCATAATGTAAGGAAAGCAGAGCCAAAAAACTCTTCAGCAAATTCCGACTGACGTCTAAGCGTCCGTCGGTTGAAAGAAGCACAGGCTAGACAAGCTGCTACGTCGTGGTCTGGGCCTAAGCAAGGCAAGCAGTAAGAGTGGAAATCTTTATAAGGTATTGTTTCCCACAAGTTAAACAGTTATTCACTTTTTCTGACATCGGCTGAGGCAAGAAAGAGTCCCCAACGGGGTACTTAGCTTTTTAGAAGTCTTCGGTAGTTGTAGTAGTAATTTTCTAGTTCTGACCGACCGGCACTTGCGAACAGCTTCTGCTTCGGGCGCCACGCGGCAAGAAAGACTGAGGAAAATGGCGTCAGCTGATGCCTTTATACCCGAAGAACTGCAGCTGTGACGACGGGTGAAGTCACGACACCAGCCGAGGCCAGACCCAGACTTTGGAATCCGGCCGACCGAAGGGCTGCCTGACGACAGGACAACCCATTTGTAAGGACTGCAGATGCATCCTTGAAGGACATCACGAAACTGTGGCAACTCTTGACGGAGTCAATGCTGTGGAATGATATGCCAGTGACACCCCATATAAAAGAGCAATGGATGACACAGGATGAAAATGGAGAGAACATGGCACAGGAAGATGCTCTGAAACTTTCTGCAGAACGCCAGCAGGAAATGGGAAACAAAGAATGTGCCCTCAGTTTAGAAGAAAATGATCTAAGGGAAGAGTTAATTGATTTAATAAAGATGGACAAACATATTAAGATCAATGAAAGAAATAAGCCTACAGAAAGTCAATAAAACAAAATGAACACAGTAATTAGGACTATTCATAGAAATTCATGCAATATAACAGAAGTAAATGGGATATATTGTTGTGCAGCTAAAGTAATAACAGATAATGTCTTACCACAAAAACACAGGGCAGTAAGGGAAAGTAAGTGAAGAAATCAAATGCCATCATGGAAGTATCAAACAGAGAAAACTAAAAAGCAATTAAGACAAGAAGTGTCACTGTTACTGTGTCACAAAAATACTCCATTATCGCAAATAAAAAAGAAGTTATGTACTCACCATAACATTCCATGTATGTAGTCCATCTTGCCGAACATTATTACGTGTGGGTTCGGAGCCGATCCTCGGCTCTGACTCAGCCGCTTAGAAAGCCTGAAAACTTCTGATTGGCTCGCGGCTAATAGGTATCCCATGGTGCACGCGCACATTCCCCAGATCTTGTTTGCTACTAGTCTATCAGGATAAGACAGGAAAAAGGACAAAGGTTCGGAAGAATAAACTGTAATATAAAGCCCCCTTGTGGTATAAACCACTGTAGAAAAGGAAAAACTGTATCCAGATCCACCAGGAAGGGGGCTGGTGGGTGGGTTCATAATACTGTTTGGCAAGATGGACTACATACATGGAACGTTATGGTGAGTACATAACTTCTTTATGTTATGTAGTCCTATCTCGCTTCCATTATTACGTGTGGGACAGCGTCACTAGCATCTTGAATGGGTGGCTCACTGGAAAATACTCCTGAGTACCGTGGAACCAAACGAGGCTCTACCACTGGAAGTTAAATCCAACTTATAATGGAAAATGAAGGTATGAGGGGTAGCCCATGATGCTGCTGCACAAATAGTATCAATAGGTGTCCTGGCTTGGAAAGCAGCAGAAGTAGAGAAGGACCTGGTGGAATGCACTTTAAAGGACAACTCCTTTCCTTGAGAACTGTAAATAAAGGAAATACAACTAGAGATCCAGCTCGATAGTGTGACCTTGGAAACTGGCAAGCCCATTCTCACCTCAGCAAAAGAAACGAACAGCTGTTCTGATTTTCTAAATCCTTTGGTCCTGTGGATATAGAAACGCAGTTGCCTATGCACATCCAATTGGTAGAATGTATACTCTGCTTTATTGGAGTGATTAGGGAAGAACACTGGCAATTCAATTGTTTGGTTTAAGTGAAATTGAGCACAGACTTTAGGAATAAAAGAAGGGTTGGTCCGGAGAGAGACCCTGTCTTTGTGAAAAATTAAATATGGAGGTTTAACAGACAGAGCCTGTAATATAGAAACTTGTCTGGCTGAGGTTATTGCTACCAGAAAGAGATTCTTCCAAGACAGGAATTTCAACTGACAATTATGGGCTGGTTCAAAAAGTGGCAGAGTAAGTCTAGACAGGACTAGATTCAGGTCCCAAGGAGGAATGGGGTCTTGCACAGGAGGTCTTAACATCATGGAACCCCTAAGAAAAGATTTGCACAGTTTGTGAGACATAAGACTGGAATCATTAATCCCCACATGAAAATTAGATATTGCTGCTAGCTGAACTCGGAGTGTAGCAGCCGCTGAACCCTGGTGAAAGAGTACTGAAAGAACTCTAGAACAATAGTAATGGGAGCTGTAAAATGGATCAACTTTTCTGTTGTGTGCCCATATAGAAAATCTCTTCCCTTTACTGCGATACAATTTTCTAGTCGAAGGCTTGTGAGAAGAGGTAATAATATGAGTTACAGCTGGAGATGGATCATGAAGCCTGACTAGTGACGGAACTGGAGCAACCATGCTGTCAGTTTGAGAGTGTGGAGACTGGGGTGAAGAAACCTGACGTGTGTCAGGAGGTCTGGCACTGGGTCCAGAGTCCATGGGTAGTCTAACAGGTGAGGCCCGAGAAAAGGGAACCAAATCTGATGAGGCCAGTAAGGAGTGATGAGGATCATCTTGCATCCCAACAGCATTGCTTTCTGTAAGACCTTGGGGATGAGTGGAAAAGGAGGAAAAGCATAAAGGAGTTCTGGGGACCAATCGTGGACTAGTGCATCTCTTGGAGACTCTCCCAGAGAGGGGATGAGAGAGAAAAAGGTGCTGTATTTGGTGTTGATAGGGCTGGTAAAGAGGTCGCAGCAGGGTTGTCCCACTTGTGGAAGATCATACTGGCTATTTTCTGGTTCAAGGACCATTCGTAAGGTAAAATAGCCTTGCTTAGCTTGTCCACTATCACGGTGGAAGTCCCCGGGATGTGCGTTGCAATGAGAAAGCATTGGGAAGAAATCGCCCAATTCCAAACTCGCAGGGCCTCTTGACATAAGGGGTATGATTTGGTCCCCCCTTGTTTGTTTAGATACCAGACCACCGACATGTTGTCGGTCTGGATAACTATCGTCCCTAGAGGGAAAAAGTTGCGAAGTGCTTGCAATGCTAGAAGCACCGCTCTCATCCCTAGGACTGTGATATGCAGATGGGCCTCCTGCTCTTGCCATGTGCCTTGGACAGTCCTGCCAAGATAATGCCCCCCACCCTATCTGAGAGGCATCCGTGGTCACAGTGGCAACGGGTTGGTGCAGTACAAAGGGAGTCCCTGTGGTAAGATGACCTGGTTGAATCCACCAGTGTAGGTCCTTTTTGCAAGAATCTGTAATCAGAATCTGATGATGTATAGGCAACTGCTGAAACGACCACTGGGATGACAGGAGCCATTGGAGTATTCTCACATGTAGTCTTGCTAAAGGTACCAAGGTTATGGTTGATGCTATAGTTCTGAGAAGCTGCAACACCACCTTCGCTTTGACTCTTCGAAGGGGAAGTATCCTGTAAACTTGTTGCACAAGATTCTGTCTGTAGGTAGTCTGGCTGTCATATCAACCGTGTCTATGTTTACTCCGATAAAAGTTATAGACTGAGTGGGCAAAGTAGAGGTTTTTCCCAGTTTATCGAGATTCCCAACTGGGAACAGAACTTGATTGTGGAATCCCTCGATTGAACTAGGTGATGCCTGGTGGTGGCAGTCAGGAGCCAATCGTCCAGGTATGGAGAGACTTGGATTCCCTGACACCTCAAATGAGCTTTGACTACTGCCATGCACTTGGTGAACACCCGGGGTGCTATGGTGAGACCAAAAGGCAACGCCCAAAACTGGTAATGATTGGCTCCCAGCTGGAAGCGTAGGTAGCTCCTTGATGCTTTGTCCATCATTATGTGGTAGTAGGCATCCTGGAGCTCTACTGAGCACATCCAGCTGTCTCTCCCTAACAGAGGGAGTATGGATTGTAGAGTGACCATTCAGAACTTGGACTTCTTTACATACTCGTTTAACCTGCTGAGGTCTAGGATGGGTCTCCAGTCCCCTGTTCTTTTTGGAACTAAAAAGGACCTGGAGTATGTTCCGAATCCTGTCTGGTCTGTTGGGACCTTTTGGATGAAAAGCAGCTTTTCTATCTCTATAGCAGCTTGATCCCTGTAATTGGGTGGTACATCTGGGATCCTTTTCGGAGGGCGTTGTGGAAGGGAAAAGGGTATAGAGTAAACCTCTGGTGATAATGTCTTGTACCCACTTGTCTCAAGTGAGACTTAGCCAGGCTTCTGGGTACAAGGACAGGTGACCCCAGACAGGCTCCAGAGATGCAGAGTTGGGTTTCACATAAGGAACGCTGACAGGGATGGTCACGAAAGAAATCGCGACCTCCCTGATTTTGTGGGCCTCCCCTGCCTCTAGGGCGACGTCTACCATTATGTCCTCCTCCTCTGCCTCTGAAGAAGGAATCAGCCTGTGTGTCCTGGAAAGGTCTCGGTGATTTCTTGAACCACATTTTGCTGCTCTTCTGACCTTTATGGTAAGGTCTACAAGGAACGGTAAAACAGACTCCCACGGCAAAGACAGTCTTTCCCTCCTGCTCACACCTGGTGAGGGTATCTTTCACCTTGGGTCCGAAAAGAGAGGATCCGTCCATGGGAGCATTGGTGAATGTGGACTTGAAAGGCTCAGCAAAGTTGCATAGACACATCCAGGAATGTCTCCTTAAGGAGACTCCTGAACCCGCCACCCTACTCGCACCATCAGCTGCGTATGAGATCAGCCGCATGGAGGCGTTAACAATAGATGTGAGAGTAGCCAACTGAGCAGACACTGTAGATGGAACTGCTTCAGTAGAAGTACCCTGAAGAGTATCTCCTAACTCCTTTAGGAGATCTCTCTGAAGTCTCGTAAAATGTGATAGATAGTTCAGCGATCGGAGTGTAACAGCCGCTAAAGAGAAGATACGCTTCCCATACCTATCCAACATTCGGGATTCCTTATTAGGTGGATGGATATAAGAAGTCGTCTCTGCTAGCTCCTCCTTAGTGGCCGCTGCCACCACCATGGCATCAACAGGTAAACCCTTGGATATAAACTCTTTGTCTTTAGGGGCGGAAAGAAATTTATTCGGCCTCCTGAGGACCGGTTCCACGGCATCAGGAGTCTGCCATGCTTTCTGACTCAATATCCAGTAATTTGTCAAATGGAGGAGACACCCAAGAAGCTGAGGGTTGAGACCCAAAAGCCTTCAGGTACACTGACTCCTCATCGGAAGGGGCAACAGTGGGCCAGCTGCCTCTCTGCCTGAGGATCTCCAAAATGTCTGCAAAGGAGACATCTTCAGAGGACGACTTAGGGGGCCCCTCCGACTCATCGAGGTCATTGTCAGATGTGACAGACTCATCAGGGGAGTCTACATGCTTCCTCTTACATGATCTCTTCCGAGGGGGCTCCTCAGCGGGGTCTTCTGGGGAGGTCTCGGAAGATTGGGGACCACCCAAATGGGGGCCCTGAGGCTGTGAGTCTCTACCATCCCAGGGGAGAGAGGATGCTGAGACCGTAATCGGCGCTTGAGGGAGTATAGCATCGGTACTCCTACGTGGTAGGGATGAACTCTCCAACATGCTCCTCATACTCACGAAGACAGATTCCTCCGGCTCCAAATGATGCCCCGGCTCCGAAGAGAGCATAGGTGCTGATGGCTCCAAAGGAATCGGCTCCGAGAATGATGCAGGGTCCAAGCTCACTCGGGCCGACACACCAAGAGGAAGACCCAAGTGTCCCTCTCGAGCTCGACCGAAGAGCTTCGGATCCTAGACACTTCGGACAGCGCCAACCGTGTTGGAGCAGAGCTCGGCTCCGAGACAACCACATGGGGTGCTGGAGCCGAGGACACCATTATAGTCTGTATCGACAGCATCGGCTCCAAAGGCCCAATCTGGGTTGGAGGAGGAAAAAGAGCAGGATCGGTAACAGGAGTTGGCTCCGAGACAGAAATGGTCTGAGCAGATAAAAATTTTGGCAAGACCGACGACTTAAGGAGTCTGAGCACCACTCTCTCGAGGTCTTCGTCAGATAAGCTCCTGGAGGACAGTGTGGGAGACCTCGCTCTCTGCAATATAGGCAATTTGAGAGTAGGGGAGACCGGTGGAATGTCTGTAGACTGGCTCCGAAGAGGACTGCTAGTGATCGGTACTGAAGCACTTGGTGCCGATACTGCAAGGTCCGTGTCCGGAATCTCAATTGGCTCCGAAGACAGTGGAGCCGAAGAGACAGAGGCAATTTCTGATTTTGGTAACTTCTGTGGAGGTTCAGAGACAGAAGTTGAGGCTGGAGAAGGCCTTTTAGAGGTCTTGCCCTTATCTTTTCTAGAAGACTGCGACCTAGCAGAGGAGGAAGAACTGGCTAGGTCTTGCTCGAAGGAAGGTTTTAACATGCCTTTTAGGATCAGCTTATTCTTCCGTTCCTGGAGCACTCTAGGACTAAAGGAATGACAAAAGAGACAAGCTTCTTGAAGATGTATGGCCCCTAAACAGTACACACAGATGCTATGGCCATCAGTGATGGACATTTTATGGGAGCATTTAGTACACTTTTTAAAACCTGTTTATGCTCTTTACGTTCTTTGGACACAATGGCAGTAGAGAAAAAAAACAACACACTCACACAACGAGAGAGGAACTAGATCCTCTAACAAACAGATCTAGCCCTAACACTCGCAACAAAAAATAAAAGGTGGTTTTACTAGGTTCTCTAACTTAAACGAACCTAGTGCAAAGGAAAAAGGGAAACAAACTAGCACCTCTAAGTTTAACAGTCTAGTCTAAAAGTACACACTCACGGGAACCACACACAAAAGGCCAACAGGCCCAAGAATTTTATAAGCAGTAATAAGTCAAACCCGGTAAATAGACACAAATTAGTATCACAATAAAGCTATCAGCAATCAGAACAACACTTCACTAAGCCAAAAACTCCTAAAAAGTAGTAGTAATAAAGAACTAAATCACTTAGCCACGGCCAACCAAAAGAAGCTTCCGACTGAAGACGCGGCAAAAGAGATCTGGGGAATGTGCGCAAGCACCATGGGATACCTATTAGCCATAAGCCAATCAGAAGTTTTCAGGCTTTCTAAGCGGCTGAGTCAGAGCAGAGGATCGGCTCCGAACCCACACGTAATAATGGAGATGAGATAGGACTACATAACATCTAAAATATCAGCACAGGCAGAAAAACCTCGACAATATGCTGATAAATATAAAGGAAAAGTACAAAATAAGCAATTTACTGATGACCCAAAAAAGTTTTGCAGAGAATTGGGAGACATGCGAAAAGGAAGTGCAACACACCAAAAAGAAAGAAATACATTTTGGAGAAATATTTATGAAGATCTTGTGGAACGTAACAAAGCTGCTGAATCGATAGAAGTAAAAGAAAGAATAAGAAGTTCAAATGTATGGGATATGAAATGGGATGAAGTGATGGCCAGGGAGATTGAAACAAAAGTTAAAAAAAGCTCTTAACTGGAAACCCCCAGGCCCAGAAGCAGTAAATAACTTCTGGCTAAAAGTATTAACATTTTCATGTGAAGATTTAACCATGAGTAAGAACTATTTATATGTACACTTTGAACAGATCAATCTGGTTAACATTAGGAAAAACAATACTCCTACCTAAGTACGAACCTGCAAACTATCCTAAAAACTGCAGCCCAATAACTTACTTTCCGACGACATACAAACTATACAATGGAATTGATGCCGACAGAGTTTATAGTCATTTAGAAGAAAACTCAATCATGGCAATAGAACAAAAGGGTAACAAAAGAAAGTCATATGGAACAAACAATTATTTGTTGTTAAATAAAGTTATAATGAAGAACTGTAAAAATGGAAGAATCTAAGTATGGCATGGGAAGACTACAAAAAAAGCATTTGACAGTATCCTACATTCATGAGTGCTTAAAATTGTGTAAGATACACCCTACACTGATCAATTACATTACAGTGACCATGAAACAATGGCAAAGGACAAATTATTATTCCAGGGGTAAAAATTCAAACCTGCTGCTTTGTCTTGCCCTTGACTGATTAAGTTGTCTACTTGACAGATTAGGGAATGACTACAATTTGGCTCCCAGAGAACAGCAAAGCCTTCCTCAACTTCTTTTTGTGGATGATTTAAAACTGTATAGTTCATCAGATGAGGAATAGAAAGCACAACTGCAAGTGGTCAAACCTTTTGAAAAATGTCTTCTGGTCTTCATAAATGTGAAAAAGCAACATTTAAAGCAGGAAAGTTGCAGCACCAAGAAAACATTAGCCTGTGACAAGAATATGACAAAAGAACTTAAGCAAGAGGAGTGTATAATTATTTGCAATTGAAGGATCATCAATAAAACATGAACAAATATGAATAAAAATTAGTAAGGAACATTTCAGAAGACTAAAATACTGAAAACAGAGCTGACATCTAGAACAAAGTCCAAGCTATAAATCAATTGTTTGCACTTCCTGTGCTAATTTACAGATTTGGAGTGACTGACTGGTCCCAAAAGGTGTTAGATGGGTTGGACAGGAAAACAATAAGGATGCTTCATGCTTATCAAATTACTTATCTTAAATCTTAATGAACATCCCTTGAAACTGACGCAGGGCTGTACAGATCTGCAATCGTAGGACTGCATACATATCTTCTGACCTCAAAAGACCCAGATGTTTTAAAACATGAGAATAAATCTTAGATGACTTACCTACTTAGTTTAGCAAAAGCATATTGGTGTCAAGTGGGAATGGAAATCAAACTACAAATAGATAAAGATCAGGCAGCAACTGAATGTGCCACAAAAACAAAATAATACAAGGTGAAAGATCAGCTGAGAAGGCAAGAAATGTGGAAAATTCATAAATACAGTTGCAAGTACAAAAATTCTTGGAACATCATTTTAATAAGGATCGAACGCAGGAATGGTTAAGGACAGGCAAGTTTAAACCAAAATGCAAAAGATTAATATTGGCAGCCCAGGATAGTAGACTATGTTACAAAGTCCATTGAACACATGGGAGAAACAGGCAAATGTAGGTTTTGTAAAACAGAATTGGAAACGCATCTTGCTGGTTGTAATATACTAATGGCAGGACGACTGTATACTGAAAGGAATAATGTAGCAAGACTTTTGCATTGGGGATTATGCAAATATTATAATACTGAAGTAGCTGAAAAACACTGGAAACATGAGCCTCAAAGCATTACAGAAAATGATGAAATTTATATCACGTGATCACCCATTACCACCAGTTCAAAAAACAGATGTGAGAAAACCAGATACAACAGACCATGAAACGATGACAAAAGTAGCATTGATCACTGAAATTGCTAGTCAGTCACTAAAATGTTTTACATACAGAGAGAGACAAAGTCATAAAATACCAAGATTTGCAGGCAGAAACAAAGGCAGTGTGGAAAAGGGATACCCAAACAGTTCCAACAGTAGTAGGAGCAACTGGTCTTATAAAAAAAAAAAGAATTTACAATTGTACTTAGATATGTTATTCATACAAGCAACTCCATATGATTTGCAGGAGTCGTCATTACTAGGTGCATTGCAGGTGCTGTGAAGAGCACTTCTGACGAACATCAAAGAATGAAACAATGTTAATTTTATGCACTTTACTCATACTTAGACTTAGGAATAGGGTCCATTCCTGTCAAGCTATTAGAAACCCAAAAGACTTGAAGAAATTAAAAAAGCAAGAAATGCAGTATTTTTACTTTCAAGAACATCAGTATTTCTTTATACAGTATTAATTACAAATTACACTACCCTCAAAGGGTAGACAGTCATTAGAGATTCAAGTAATTATGTTCATTGATAAGCTTTCCATTAATTACCAAGTTTCAGTTCCAGACGCACAATCATTTTACCTGGCACAACTTATCCCGCAGGGTATTGCCTCTGGGTACTGTGAAATTACAGTTCTAGACTATCTTTCCCCTTTTTAATCTACCATTGAGAATAATGGTGTCTCTCTTTCTCTCTAAGTGTCTAAACCAACATAAAAGACCTCACAGATTCCTTCCCAAAAAAATCACAGGCTACCTAACCAGAGGTATTGTGCATAATTAAAGATCCTTCCCTATATTAAGTCTCATACAGGTTTCTGCAGGGAGATATCTCCTTAGCTTTCCGATCTATATAAGAGACAGTTCTTTTCAATTTGCTACACATCTGCTGAAGCAGCCTGTATATAACTAACAACTGGTTCCAGAGATCTGAAACTTTACCACCACTTTAACAATCTCTGCTGGAAAGACAGGTACTTAACACATCCCCAACCTCTGGAGCCGACTCTCTTTTCATAGCTCAACTACATGAGAACAGTGCTTACTAGCAGGAAAGTGCAGTAAGTTCCACTTAACTGTAAACAGTATATGTTTGTAGCACATGCTGCCTTACTGGCATATGGGTAGTAGAGCCCTGCTACCCTGCCCCAGGCAGTGTGTCAATGCTCAGAACTCCGCCCACTGCCCGTCTGTGAGGGTGAAGATACAATCATCTGGCAGGACAAGGACAGCCCTTCACACTCAGACAGTACCCTTTCAGTATTCTAGGGACCAACAGGAAGAGAAGATGAAAGACAAGCATTATTAACTTATGTTACTGTATTATGTGCAACAAACATATTGCCTTACTGACATAATGATAGATTCCCAAAGCTTACCCAGCCTGGGAGGAGGAAGGATCAGGGTCTAGGAGCACCTGCAGAATGGCCCTCGTGAAGCCTAGAGAGGAGCTAGAAAACCAGCAAGTTTGTAGTGCTTTGTGAAGGTAAAATGGATGACCAAGTTGCTGCCTCTACAATCCACTCCTTTTCAAAATGACACCGATGAGGAAAAGACCCTGGTGAAAAGTGCCCTTATCTTGCCTAAATTTGTGTCAACATGGTGGATGTAACAAAAATTACTATTGGGCAACCCACATGCAATGAACTGCTTAGAGACAGGTTGAGCTTTTTTTGCCCCAGAAAAGGAAATAAAAAGCCTTTCAGCCTTCCTATAGGACTTTTCTGTCCAGGTAGCAAGTCAGCAATTCCAAAGCATAAAGTAATGTCTAGTAGGAGTCGATGTAAGAGCGTTCGCTCTTTTCAACGTTCAACTATATAATATAGACCTCGTATATACAGTATCTAAGCCGTCTTTTAGTTTAACCTACATAAACCCACTGCATACCTGACACAAAGTCACATAAATTACTCCTATAGAATTACAGGTGCAATGATCACTAGATTTTAATCTAAACTTTTTAACCACCACCAAATCTCTCTCTGTAATATATTTACATTGTGGGCAAAACCCACATTTAAAGGTCCCCACTTTCCTATCTGTTCTCACTAGGGCATCAATGTCAACCCTATAAAATATTGTTTAAATGACTTTGCTTTTCTAAATACCACAACTGGGGCTTCCCCTAATACTTCCGTAATACTATCAAAACAAGCGAAAATGCCCCAGTTTTTTTTTAGGATCTGTACAATATTAAGATATTCCACTGCACAGGTGGTGACAAACGATTTAGAATAACCACCATTACTTCACTCTGGACTGGAGTTCCGTTGTGGCGACCCCTAACCGGGAAAAGCCGAAAAGACAAACAACAACAACTTCACTCTGGTATACCAGAACCTAAATCAAGGCTAAAATTTCCTAGTAAAGTGTTATAATTACCACTTAATCTTTTACTGGTGACGTCATCAAAAATTTATGTGATTTAAGTTATTGAGATAGCCTCGAGAACAAAACATGGAAGCCACCTTGTAACCTTCTGTAACAGACACTTCATCCTCAGACACCATCAGGGCAAGCCTTACGTACTGCACCTTCACACTCCCCTTGTTTTGGTCTGCAGGATGGCAACTAGGACAACGGAGGAGACGGATGGAAAACGTTGGCTTCCAAAAAATGTTACAAGCCAACCTGTTTATTCACCACATCTCTGCTTATTAACACATCCAAGTAACTAATCTGTGAAGTACTATAGGAAAAAGTGAACTTCAAAAAGGGGGTGGTCATATTCACATAACACACAAATTCCTCAATCTCATTAATCAACCCCTTCCAAATTATAAAAATATTGTCAAAAATGGATGTAGAATTACCATGGTGAGGGATTAAACATGATGAATAAAAACTTCTTATCCCATTGTAAAAGAATAATATTTGCAAATATGGGGGGGGTGCAAGATGTTCCCACAACAACCCATTTCTTTTGCAGAAAATATTTACCATCTAAGAATGCAAACTTATTTTGAAGGACTACTTCCATATAAGTGTCTCCAATATATTAATATCATTGTTACTGAAATCTGTTTTCTCTCCGTAACTTCATGAAACCACTCAAAGCCTAAAGTATGTGTTATGACAATTTGACCACATCAACAGTAAAAAAAATGAATATATATGTGTATATATATATATATATATATATATATATATATATATATATATATGTGTGTGTGTGTGTGTGTGTGTATTTTTCTATAAAAGCCACATCTCTTAACTTCAATAAAAAAATCCCATGAATCTTGACACAAATGGCTAAAATAATTCAAAAAATTCTGAAGTCTAGTGTCAATATATTTTCCAAGAGGATGCAGTTTAGATTTACCTGCATCCACAATGGACCTCATTGGGTTTATTAGGCTCTTATGTAACTTTGGAATAACAAAAATCTTAGGTACAGTGGGAAATTTAACATTCAAAAAATAAAACAGCTCAGGGTTTATATGATTTTGCATAACCATATCTTCCAATAATCAATCAATCCTTTTGTAGGACATAACAAAATTTAAAGATGTTGCTTCATAAAACTATCATCATGCACATGTGCAAATATTTGCTGCCAATAATCTTTATAATACATTACAACCCCCCCCCCCTATCGGGTTTCATTATCCTTAAACTTTTGTCTATGCTTAGTTTATATAAAAGCTTTGTTTCAACCTTAGATAAATTGTAACATGCATCAAAATATTTCTCATCAACCAAACTTCTAAATTCAAACTCACTGAGGTTTTCAAAAATAAGCAAGGGGGGGTTAAGCAGACTTTTCTGACACAAACTGTTTGATCTATATTCAACATTATTGTTTTTAAAAAAAAATCTGAGGTTCAATTTCCGCATGTATAATTTCAAAACAATAATTAATTCATATATATTCAGTCTCAAAGCTGGAACGAAAGTCTCACCTTTACTTAGCAAATCAGCATATTCTTGTCCGTATACACTGAAGTAAAATTAGAGAGTTTAAAGTCACCTGCTGTATTTTCAATGCTGCGTGGGTCATTCTCTTTGAAAGGGCATACACAATTTAATTCCTCCCTCTGCCTTGATTTGCTTGTTTGTTCTGCCAGTAACGAGATTCCCACTCCTCTGCTTTAATTCTGTGGTCTCATTTGCTAATTCGTTCTGTTGTGCAGTCGCTCGGAACTTCTTAAAGGGACCTCTTCCAAAAGGGGAATTCATCATCACTGTTGACTGGCACCATTTCAAGAAGACTAACATTTTCACTAAAGGACTGCACTGTACCTCCTACAGGTTTAGGATCAGGATATGCACACCCATTCTTATAATCTGTTTGATTCCCTAATAAACTTCTTAGACTTTTTATAGGATCATAGGAAGTTACTACACTATTGGCCCTGAGGCCCTTACAAGCCTAGCCAAGAGTTTAGCCCATGCATAGACAAATCAGCACCTGATGCCTCTGTCCAGCGGGGACACTGGTGGAATCCCAGGGATGTATTTCTGATGCTTAATTTCAGCCACAGCTTTGCCAATTTTCCCAAACAGGTTGCAATATTGTTCAAAATTATCTTCAAATAGCAGATCTTTAGTGATACGGAGATCTAGTTCAGCAGCTTCTTGCATCAATCCATCCACTGTACGCTGATTATATTTCATAAGCAGCTCCATAAGCTTGAAACCTTGCCGGTCAAAGAGCTCTAGCAAATCTTTGTAAAGGGGGACAATTTAAAACCAAACCAGCAGGAAGTTTCCAATTCAGCAACCCTTTTGCTACAGTCTTTGATTTGACGCATTTGTGGAAATAAATATTTTGAAGTTGTAAATTGAGGCACTTCAGAAGAATATTTTCCAACTTAGTAACATATTGGCTAACAGTTCCAGAAACCTGCCGTCAGTTGCCAAAAAACTCCACCAGTCTATTAAGCCATGAATGAATATCGATATTAACTTCAGAAACTCCACAAATTACAGGAGCTCAATTAGAACCATAATCGGTACCCACCTGGACTCATGATAGTCCAATTTATTGATGTTTATTACAAGGTATACTTTGACCTGAGGGAACAGAAGATGTAGGTGTGGATTAAAAAAAAATAAAAAATCTGTTCTTGGGCAGGAACCACAATTCCTCCCTATTTGCTGGGAGATGTGTTGAACTAAGTGAGTAATCCAATGCTAGAAACAATATTTTCAGTGACTGTACCCACTGCTCAGTCATTGCCACCAACCAGTTCTGCAGCAGACATATTAATAATTAATACCATAATTTTTACTGTAGAAATATATAAAATGATTGAGCGCTTTCTTGCTTATAACAAAAGACTTTATCAGTATCTAATTACAAACAGAAGAAATACCATTTAAATAAGCCTCTCATTCAGTCACATGCTAAATAAAAAACAATCAAATAATAAACCCCCCAGTACTTGTTCCTGTTCATTAATAAACATTAAAACACACATTGAAATACATTTAAATACTAAAACAATCGCAACATCTAATTATATATCAATCAGACTTTCTAAGAACAAAGTTTTAAATACTAGAAATGGACAGATGTCCATTTAATCCTGGTGATGCAAGGGCTTGCATTTAATTTGCCACTTCAATTCTCTTGCTTCAATTGCATCCTCCCAGGGACCTCCCCTTAAGTTATGTATCATATCCAACACACGAAAAAAACCAGAAAAATGATGTGTTGAAAATTGTGTAATGTACTTAAGATGCTATTTTTGTTCTTAACATCTTAATTATGCTCATATATGCAGTCTCTGAAACGTCTTTCAGTTTGACCTACATAAAACCCACTGCATACCTGGCACAAAGCCACATAAATCATTCCTATAGAATTACTGGTGCAATGATTGCTAGATTTTAATCTAAACGTATTAATCACCACCAAATCATTCTATAAAATATATTTACATTGTGGGTAAAACTCTTTTCTGAATATCAGAATTCTGGGAACAATTCCACTTAAAATGTTCCATAATGTAGACAAAAGTGTCCCGAAAGGTCAACACTTCAATGAGGAACTCAGGAGAAAAGGAATCTTCTTCCTCAGACCTCACTGCCAGAGGGGAATGAATTTGAGAGGAGTAAGCCAAAGACTTCTTCAGAATCCAAGTCCATCTCCTTCTTATCAGAATCAGAGTCCCAAGGCTGCTTAGAAGGAAATACAGAACCACGGAACCAAGGAAGACCAGATAACTCCTGAGGGGACTTCAAATCAATAAGGGCTTTGAAAAGACCCTGAGTGAAATCCTGCCACTGCCTATGAAGATCCTTAGCTATAGGAGTCACGTTTGGTCTTCTGTTTCTTTTTCAAAGGAACATCAGCCCTAACAAACTTAAGGGTTAAGACCCCATACCTGACTTCTACAAGGGACCCTGGTGCTTCCTCCCTAACCAGAATCTTGGGAATCCCTGTAGGCCCTTCTGAAATAATCAGACACAATTCCTCCCCCTTGTCTACAGCAGATGTAGGCACAGCATCAGTGGATGCGAGGGTATGCAGCCACATGTTTAAACCAGACAGTCCCCGGGTTCTTCATATAACCCAAAGGAGACATCTGGTAGAGGCCTGGCAACGAGAGTGCCTGCATTTTTTAATTTTTTTTTTCTTAAGCTGAAGCTTAACATCAGGGTGTGTAGATTCGGAAGCCATGGAATCCTTAGCTGTACACTTTTATCGCTGTTTTTAAGTAGACAGAAAGGGAAGACAGCTGTATTAGGTCTTCAGAACAAAAGGTTAACAAATCTTGCACAGTGTGGTCATGGGCAGCATTAAGACAAAAAAAAAAGTATGCCTCATGTCTATATTTATGGGAATCTACTCCCCACACACACATTTTTCCCTTCATGGATGAAATGTAAAAGGTAATAAAACCAAAAGGAAAAAGGAAGGATAACACCCCAACCAGGCAATTACCCTTTGAAGGCTGGGAAGCTATATCTATGCAATGTGCAACTTGCAGACGAAACTGAAAAGTAGCATTTAGACTGGCAGCAAATAAGTTCTGAGGATTAGGCACTCGCACGTCATTTATGCACCCTACGCTTTACATACAGAACAAAAGTCTGACATACACCGCCTGGAAGGAGCTTAGGTTTTGATTTACTGGCTGGATGTTTAGTTATCCTCAGCAAGATATCCAGTTTCTAAAGAATACTGCAACAATAATGAGGAGGACATATTCTGAGGTAATATTCCACTGAAAAAACTGCCAGCTCTAACAATTCTTTTCCTATACAGCTGCTACTCTCTCTAAACAAAACAGTTTGACAAGCAACATTCCAATCAGTAATAATCCTGATGATGTTTAAATAAAAACTTAATTTCTACTTATTCATTGCCAAAGTACTTCAAACTTCAAACAAGCAAATACTATGAAAGACAGCATATGTGCTTACTTCGCCCTAGCTCAAAAGACCAGAGCCAATCTCTCCGCCTGCTGGGCTATGTGATCCAAGCAGGAGACTTGCAAAAAAGGATCTCTTCCATTTCACTAATAAAATAAATCTCGAGTCAGTACAACGTATGGTAACCATCTGAAATGTCAGGACCTACTTGCAAGTCTTGAAAGTTGGAAACTGAATTGCTAGAAAAAATGGCCTTGCAGACACCAAGTCTGACATGGTATCTCTAAGTTCATAAGTTCAGGGGGGATAGGGGGTGGGGGTGAGGAGAGAGACATTAGAGATTTGCTTTTCACCTACATTTTTGGTCTTTTTTTTTTGTATGTTGCCACTTGGCATTACAAGCACCAACAGTTCAATAGGGAGCCCAGGGTTTTCTTCAGGTTCTTTATCCAAATACTGTAATTTCTACAGAGGCAGAAACAGCAAAATTAATACTTGCCTTATTCCTCATACATCTACTTATTCTAAATGTTTTGAATGACGTTAATGACTGAGCATTTTTTGATAAACTACCCAGTTACAGAAAAGTCTACCATCAAACCTGAATTGCGTTAGCAAACAACTCTTGTTTCAAGTGAAACAGACAAAAATCAAAGTACTTATGCCGAGAATACAGTGACTTAAAAGCAACTCATTACTAGACTATGTATAACTGCATTGCATCTTGTACAAGTCTCCTATATCTCCAAGTGGATTTTACAGTTTATATGCCATCAAAATAACAGGTACATTCAAGTGGGTCACATTTGAAAAGGATGGTGTAATTGTTTAAGTTGCATTTACCATAACAGTAGATGCTCAAACTCCTCTCTTGCTCATGATATAATGGTCACCAATCCTCAAAAGTCTCTGGTTTCCCTCCACACAAGCACCCAATGCTGCTATCTTTTGAGATCTGCAAGGATGTAACAGCAGCCTGGGTGCCGGTTTCCTCATGACTTTCTTGATGGCAAAATGGAGACAGCCTAATTGTCCTGAAACGTCAAAGCAGTGGAGTTTGGCATATTGGTTAAGGTCTTCACTTTACAGACATAAGGTACAAGGTTTGAGTCTGACCTCAGGATTTTGGCTAGGCTTAAAATGGCCCTTCAGGACAGTTAGCCTGTTATTCATCTAAGAACCTATGAGTTTTTGCACATGCAGCAAAAAGAGCGACTTCACAGGTTCCTTACAAAAAGAATACAAGGCATAACAAACCTGCCTTATGCAGAGTGCCTTAAATTCCTTTTTCTCTACTCAGTCTCCTATAGATTGCTGAGGGATGATCTATTCTGGCTTACAAGGCATCCACAAACCCCACACTTATGAATCTCCTACATAGTCATAAGTCCAACAGTACTAGAAATGCAAGGTCTAGAGCCCTGAATTTTGTCCGACTTAAACAGAACATTCTGGAAAAACAGATGTGTCCCACAGACTGCCCCTCCTATGGAACAGGACATCCATGTGAAGCTGAGTTCATCTATTACCCGGTTTAAGCACAGCTTAGACCAGTGGATGGGGAATAGGAAATTTACACCAGGTCTGGCACCTATGTCCCTCATGGACAGATATAACTTATAAATACCTGGCACTCAATGTCCTGTTTGGATACAGGAAATCATTATTCTTTCCTGCAAACATGGTTAGGATCAGAAACACCTTCCAGGTCATTAACCTAGTAACAGTCTATGACTCTAAACCCCCAAAAAAGTTAGCTAAAAAAAGAAAAGAAACTCTACATACAGAAAAAAAGGAGATGGAGGGAGTTTATTGCAATAATGACACATTAGAACATACAACTGCTATGGTAAGTGCAACTTACACAACTGTACTATGTTAGTCTCCTACTGCAGTAGCCTACAGCTATTTGGGTAGATTACCAAAGCTTATCCATCCCAGGAGGAGTAAGAATTAGGGTCCAGGAGTATGGTCCTTGCAAAGCCTGTCCTAGACGTAGAGAAGAAATCCAGTATATGATGCTCTGTACAGAGAACCACTGTTGTCTGGGACAGAAGGGAGTCACCATAATGATTTTTGGGGAGGTCTTCTGAATCTTCAGAATTACCCTGAATATCGGCGGAAACATATAAAGCCTTATTCCCAAACATGGCAATGAAAACGCATCTGTTTTCCAGTCCTGCCTGCAAGGATTCCTGGAGTTGAACTTGTTTAGTTGTCTGTTTTGAAAGGTGGTAAACAGATCTAATTGAAGTGTTCCATTCAACTGGATCAATTCCTGAAGACCCCCCCATTCAACTTTCATGAAGGTCTGTCCTGCTCTTGTCTCTACATTTTGCCTGATGGAATGCAGGAAGCTTGGAGGATTAAACAATGCTTCTGAGTGACCTTCCAACTTACCACAGCCAGCCTGCCAGAGGACAAGAACTGGTGCCCCCTTGCTTAGGGTACCACATCACCATACCACTCAATCTCTTGGCATAAGAATTTTGCAGAAAGCCAAATCTAATGCAAAGACAAAAACCCAAAATCAAGGACACATTTTAAACATTGCTCTTATAAACTTAGAAAATTGCAACATGTTTTGCATTTACATCCATTTTCTGAAGGATGATAAATCTGAAACACAAATGTCTGCCATTACTTAGTGACTTTGATCATCAATGATCTGCCAGAAAACTAACACTGTGAGGATTACGCCAAAGTGTGAGGCAAAAATCTGGACATTAGGTGAAATTATGGACAGTTGAGAGGTATGCACATCACTTTCATGTTGCCAGTAAACATTTACAGAGATCCCGGGGTCCACAGACAATGAAGAGATTTATAGCATGGGTCACAGCTAACATCTGTCATTTTACCCCCACTGAAACCACCTCCCAAGCAAAATGCAACTGTTACAGATTAAGAATGGGTTCCCTTAAAACACCTCCCTTTAGATGAAGCCATTCATTTCTTTAATTCTACCTTCCTTGCCATTGTTAACCACCACCCTCCAACCAGATCTATTAGAATTAAGGCCAATTCTGCCCCATGGCTTTCTAACGAAACCAAACACAAAATTCATCTCAGAAATAAATATTGGGCCAAATGGAGAATGACTAAAAACCCTGTAGGCCAGCAAACCTTTAGACAGCTAAGAAATGACACTAAGAAGGCTATACTTTATGATAAACTAAACTACTGCTTACAATTTCAACACCCTAATAACAACAACCCACAGACATTCTGGGCTAGCATTAAGCAGTTACTCCACCCAGGTCATTCCACTACACCAAACCTTCAAAATACAGACCAGAAAAATCCCATCCATACAGCTAATACCTTCTTTATAGATGCTATCCAAACACTAGCTAGTCAACTATCACCTAATAGCTTCACACTATCTTCCTATACCTCAACTCCACCCCTTTCTTTTCATTTCAAACCTATCCCAACCACATTTATTCTAACCCTTTTTAATAAACTGAAACCATGCTCTCCCTCTGCAGACCTACTGCCTTCTGAATATCTACAGTTATCAGCCAAGGCTACTGCCTACCCTATTTCCATACTGATCAATAGATCTATTAGCGAAGATCACATCCCTACCTTATGGAAAGTCTCCCATATTATCCCCCTGCATAAAGGTGGACACTCCACTGAGCTATCAAACTATCGCCCTCATTGCCCTACTTTCTCCTTTAGCTAAGATTATGGAGAAATGTATCCACAGGCAGTTACTCAACCACTTAATTGAAAACAATTTAATTTCCAACTGTCAACATAGTTTCAGACCCTCACACAGCACTGCCACTGCCCTCCTTTCCTTTACTGATTACATTAACAGGCACCGCAACCTGAATAATCTTTCTTCTGCTCTATTTATCAAACTGTCTAAAGCATTTGACATGGTAAACCACCAGATTCTCAAACATACTAAAAATCTCTTTCATTAGACCCAATTTCTATAAAATGGTTCCATTCCTACCTTGACAAACAACAGCAAGCAGTATTATGGCATAACACTCTATCCACCCATCTAACCGTTACCCTAGGTGTCCCTCAGGGGTCCATACTAGGACCTATCCTCTTCTCCATATTTATTAATGACCTTCATCTAGCTATCCCCCAAGCCACTTGCATACAATATGCTGACGACTCCACACTATTATGCTCAGCTACATCCGTCCATGACCTTCACTCTCTTACCCAGAAGGTATTTAACATAGTTGAACAATGGTTCACTCAGCATTGTCTTCTTTTGAACCCAAAAAAAAAAACCAAACTCCTCCTCTTCACTCCTACTTAAAAGTCCTCTCGTCTTCATTCCTCTGTGACATCCACCAATGGTACTATAATATCTCCAGACCCTACCCACCAAACTACTAGGTGTCACCATCGACAATAATCTGAACTTCGACATCCACATCAACTATGCTATAAAGACTGTCAACAAAAAAATTGGCGCACTCTATAGGACCAAACCCTTCCTTTTTCCTACAGCCAAAACTACTATAGCTCACACTCATTTGAGCTCTACACTCCTCTATGCCTCACCCATTTTTACTAATCTATCCAAGAATAACCTCAGCAAATTGGAAATGTCCTATAATAACTGAGAGATTTGCAACAGGAAACCCATTTAGAACCCACCATTGTATAAACTTAAATCAGCTAGGATGGTTAGAACGACAACACCTGATTAAATTCCACCAACTAACTATTGCCCACAACATTCTTTATAAACCTTCTAATACTCCAATTTTATCTAGCCTATCCATTACTTATCATCCACTGTTATATCTTCCTTTTTACTATATTTTTCTCATCTCTCCCTTTTTCACATTATTTCTATCCTCTGTAGATACCTATTTTTAAGTAAAACCTTAGTAACATCACTACACAACTAACTTCCTTTTTCTACTATTGATTTTACCTGTATGATGTTTCTGTACCTGGAATTTGCACTGTTTATGACTCTTGCCCTCATTGTACATCCTGTGCTAACCTCTATGCTGTACTGCACGTTACCGTTGTTGATGATTTTTATTATATTTGCTTTTTTTGTTGTTTGTATTTGATTGATCGTCTCTTGGAGCTTATCTCCCCGGGCCTCTACTGAAAATGGACATATATCCAGATAGACTAGCCCAGTCAACAAATGTAAAATAAATAATAAATTAAAGCTGGGGCTGGACAACAAAACAGATGTGGATTTAGGCCAATCTGTGTCACCACCAAAGCAGTTGTCTTTTCACAAAACACAATAATGGAACTTGAAATTTCAGAGGGTGAGAATACTCAGTCAACAAAGTTTTTAAGAATCACTGGATTTTTCTCATGTATAACCTAATAAGAGGAATCATGAGAATCGTTGATACCATGAACCCTAGAATCTTGATATCTCTGGCCAAAGTCTAAAACAGATTTGAGCAGCTTAGGATTATTTCCAGATAAAAACCCACTTTCTCCAGGGCTAGTAATGTCTTTTGGAAGGAAAAATCTAGAAGATATCCTAGAAACACAATCCTGTGAGAAAGAATTAAGTAAGATTTTTTTAACTGTTTATTTGAAAGCTACATTAAGAAAGAGATTTCTAATCCATGAAAAGGACTCCTGACAACTGGAAAAAACTGCAAAGACAAACAAGTTATCTATCTAGCTAACACTGGAGCTAGACATTCTGTAAACACAGTTGGAGCTGCAGGTAACCAAATGGGTTAATGCAGAGAAATATTATCCAGACACAGAAAATACGAGGCCATAGGGAAGTAATGAGCATGTTTTAATTCTAGAGTTTTCACAAAACCCAGAAGAGGAAAGACATGTAACAAACATTTGTAAGGTAAACATCATGAACTCTGGTAGTGTTCAAACAAGCTGACAAAGGACAGGTCAAGTACTGATCTCGAAGAAGGATCCTTCTTTGGTACCACAAATATCATGGAATAGAATCCACACTCCCCTTTTGGTTTTGAGGTAGTCATTCTAGATCTCCCAAGGAAAGCATGTCCAGCAGGGACATGTGTGGGATTCCACCTGTATCCCTGCTGGGGAGTGGCATGGGGTGCTGGCTTGTTGGATCATGGGCTAAATTCTTGGCTAGGCTTGTAAGGGCCTCATGGCCAATAGCCTAGTAACTTCCTATGATCCTAAGAAGAATCTGAGGAAACAGTCTGGCAAGTTCTTACACAACTGCACTATGTCCCTGTTTAGATCACTGTTGCAGTATTCCAAACTGTTGGGTGATTCTCAAAGCTGAGTGACTGTTGAGAATGGTTGGATGTGACACACTGGAAAGCTCTCAAATCAATCCTCAGAGAAAAGACCTTGCAAAGAAGGCTCTGAACCTAGAGAAAGCATCTACCCTGAAATGTTTGGAAAAGGTATGTAGAGGACCATGTTGCTGCTTCTAGGATGGTTCTACAATCTACCCACTTGTAAAAGGCTCCAGAAGAGGCCACTGCTCTAATTGAGCATGATTAAACTGTTGAAGGCAAATATTTGCTATGGTGAGTATAATGCAAAGGAATGGACTAAGAAATCCATCTAGCAATAGTTTATGTAGAAGCTAGATTGCCCAGCTTGACTTCTTTAAATGAAACAAACAACTGGTCAGTCTTGAGGATGGGCTTGGTTGTGTCCAAGTAAAATCTGAGAGACTGTGTACATCCACAGAAAGTACAGCTGCACAAGTCCTACTTACCTGTAACAGTAGATGTTCAAATTCCTCACTGCCTCAGTAGCATTTGTGGTGATCTGCCAGCTTTCAAAAGCTTATACCTCCCTCCCTCTCTCTTCCTGTTGACAGCTGACTGGCTGAGCATATCCTTGGGGGGGGGGGGCTTTACCTGTCACAGGAAGTGTAACCTCAGGCTTTTTCACTTCCACAAAGGAGAGCAAAGTAACCAAAGCCAGAATAATCTACCAAGAATAAATTTTCAGCCAATCTCAATACTGCAAAAAACAAAACAAAACAAAACAAAAAAACAAACAAATCCAACAACTGAATCAAAGAGGATGAAACCCACCTCAACCATGCAGATCTGGGGGATGGTGGATGGGTGCTACCACTGAGGCAGTGAGGAATTCAAGCATCTACTACTACAGGTAAGTAGGACTTATGCAGATTTACTATGCTCATTATTCCCACTGCCTCAGTGGCATTTTGGGTAGACCAAAACTTACCCTACCTGGGAGGAGGGAGGATGCCTGCTACGGACCTTGAAAAGAAATCCAGATTGTAATGGTTTGTGAAGGTATGAAGAGCTCCAAGTAACATCTTGCTCTAAGTTGGGATGTACTATTCACCTATGATGCCATGTGAACAAATCCAGTCTGTGAGAAAGCCTGTGGTAACTGCCTTTGGCCAATTCCATTAAAAGGGATAACCAACTTTGTATGGGCAAAAAGAGGGTTACCACAGTAATCTTTATAAGTACCCTCGGAATCACTGGAAAGGGTGGAAATGCATACAGGAACATTCCTGATCATGGGAATGATAGAGTATCTATCTTGCAAGCATGGCTGCAAAGCAGTCTTGAATGGAATTTTTTTCAGTTGTCTGTTTTAAAAGGAGACACACAGATCTACTGGTGGTGCTCTCCACATATGAATCAAATCCTGGAAGACCTCTACATGGATCTTCCACTCATAACGGTCTGCATCTCTGTTTTGCACTGACAGAATGTACAAGGGCAGAGAATGCTGTAGAGCCAGTTTCCAGTCCATCATTGCTAACTGGCAAAGAGGGTATGAACTTGTACCCCCTTGCTTGTCCGTACCTTTACTGTTGTCTGTGACCACTAAAAAAAAAGGATCCAGAGTCCATAAGTGGTGAAGAACTCCTAAGGCATGAATCGATGCCAACATCTCTTTTATGTTTGCATGTTTTGGAGTGTCCTTAGGATCCCATACGCTTTGCACTTTAACTCCCATGGACACTATTCCCTATGTAAAATCACGACTCAGTCTGGACAGATTGCACTGGGGTCGAGAAAGAGAGCTTCCTGGATTCAGAGACAGTTGATCCCTCCACCATTGTGGTTCATGTTTCACAATTCTCAATACCAGTACCTGGAAATCCATTGAATGAAAGTGATGGGTCCGCCAATTCGTAAAATACCACTAAATGTTTCCCATGTACAGTCTGGCTAATGGCAACATGGGGATCACTGATGCCACAAGGCCTAGGGTTTTGAGGAACTCTCTTGCTGAGGCCATGTCTAGAAGATAGGAATCCAAGAAAATGCCCTGATAAGTCAGAACTTTGTCTTCTGGCAGGAAGGCCATCATTTTTACTATGTCTATCCAACACCCCAGGAAAACAACTTGTTGAGAGGGTGTCAGGAAGGACTTCTAAAGGTTGAATTGGAAGACCACATGGGAAAGGAAGGATGCGACTGCCTAAGGACTCCAAGCACCTGAATACAGAATCTGCATACATCAGCAAGTCATAAGAGAAAATTTGGATGCCCAGAGTTCTGTAACAGGCAACCACTGGGGCAGATACTTTGTAAACACTCAAGGTGCAGTAGCCCAAAGGGTCATGCAGAAAACTGACAATGTAAGCCAGATACAGCAAATCTCAAAAATTCCCTGACCTGAGATATTGATTTACTGTGAATTAGTGGTCTGGAATCAATGCTAGGAACTAGAGAGCAATTTGAATTTTGGAACTTTTACAAAGGTGTTTAGAAAGGGCAAATCTAGGCGGGGTCTCCAAGAGTGCTTCTATATTTGTAACAAAAAGATTCTGGAGTAAAATCCTGCCTGTGTGTATCATAGACACTGGTTCTATGACCCTTACTTCTTCCTTGTCATGAAGTAGTGTAAGAAACAGCTGTCTGGTCTGGTGGGTGTGGGGAAATTCCTCTGAAAGGGGGAGGAGTTTCTATCAGTCTCCAAGTGTATCCTCTCCAAACTGTTCTCAGAACCCATTTGTCTGAGACTACTTGCAGCCAGGCTGCAGGACTGCGAGAGAGAGAGCCTGGAGAAAGAAGGAAGAGAAAGAAGAGTGGGGGATAGGGGTTGGGCTGCGCTGTGACTCTACATAGTCATTCCTTTGCAGGGGGTTAATGCTTTTTTAAGAAAAGAACCCCTCTTGTTTTTTTTTCGAATTATTATTTGACTGCCATTTTCTTTTTGGATCCCTGACTTTTGTCTGTCTGAGATTTTTGTTTGTTCTGCCCCTTGAAGGAAGGCACCTTGTTTGGGAAAAACATGGGTACATGAAACATCTTAGACACCTGCATGTATTAATTTGCCTCTGTAATCCTACCTGTTTGAGAATGTGTTATCAGAGGCCCCAGATACCAATTCAGAAAATGAAGGTGCATTCAAAATTTTGGAATTTAAATCAAAGTAGTTCTGACAATGTAACCAAGCATACAGTCTTTAAACAACAGAAGCAACATTATTTTTCAAGACTAAATCTCCACATTCAAGGATACCTCTCAAAGCATGTTTTGAAACTAGAGTCAAATCAGAAAACATTTTTTTTTCATACAAGACATTTGCTTGGCAGGTAAGGATGCAGCAAAATCATCCAAACTGCATGCACACTGTAAATTTCCACATATAACCTTGGTAATTTAACATTCTAAAGGCTAGACGGCTGGAAAGACATATCCTTTTGCCCAGAAGCCCTACCCATTTTCCCCTCAATCATGGACACTGGATTAGACAAAGCCAGGGACTTTTTACTTGAGCACACAACTGGAGAGACTGCAGTTGGGTCAGAAATGAGAAGAGCCTTGTTATATAAGAGACTACCCTATATTTTCTCTGAGCCTTTTAGGGACTTGCTGGAATAGATAAAGATGCTTTGCAACATCAAGTTTCCAAGGCTGGAAAGAGAGGAGGGACAGCCACAGAATTAGGCAGTTCATCCTCTATAAGGTCATGTACCCTTGCCTAGCTCTGGTGTAGCTCCCAACTGCTCTCAAGCAAAAATATCACTAAATCCAGCAATCATCTGAGGAAAAGTGAACACTTGTTTGGACTTAAGCTCAGGTTCCCCGTCTGAAGAATCAAGAGTGACTGGGTTGGGTGTCAACTTGTACAGAATGATTGTTGTAAGTAAACTTAACATAACAGTAGATGTTTGAGTGATCACTGCTGCAGAAGTCTGAGCTATATGGGTTAAATCCTGAAGAGGATATAACAGCGGTCCAGCTTCAAAAACTTTAAGGTACTTTCCATGTGCCCAAACCATCAGCCAGGGCTAAGATAAACTGACTGAAAAGACAGGTTTGGGCACCAAATCCTTCAGGGCTTTCATGCCAACAGAGAGGAAGGATGGGCACCTAAAAGGATAATGCTAGGAACAACAAAACATAAAAATCCACAACCCACTATAACGAACACAAAAAAAACATGAGGTGGATGGAAGGAAGGAGTGGCTACTGTAGCAACTATCATTTGAATTATCTACTGTTATGGTACGTTTACTTACACAACTATACTTTATATATACTGATCTCTGCTGTGGTAGCCTAAGCTATATGGGTAAGATTACCAAAGCTTACAAATTTTGGGAAGTGGAAGGGGAAGGGTCTAGAAGCCTCTGGAGAATGGTCCTAGAAAAGCTTGATCTAGACCTAGAGAAGGAATCAAGCTTGTAATGCCTTGTTTGCTGCTTCTGAGAGACTTCTAGAATCCAACCTTTTCAAAAAGGGGATAGAGCCAATGCCCTGGTACAGTGGGCCTTGACCCCGCTTAGAATAGTTTTGTTGTGTTGAGTGTAATAAAAGGTAATAGTCTTAAAAAATCATTTAGAAATAGTCTGTATTGATTCAGGTTATCCCTTCTTATCTTCACAAAAAATAAACAGATATGAAGATCTAAAAGAAAGATTTAGTTACGTCAAGACAGTACTGGTGTTGTCAGTGGAAATGCAAGGTATGGAGTATCCTTTTTCCCCCATTTTTAGGATCAGTAGAGAAAACAGTCAGAAGTGGTGACGGCTGAGGATAAGGTGCATGGAGAGTTGTATGAAAGGTTGTACACTAAGAAGGGAGCAAGCTGGGAAAGATGTGCAGCAGATAAGAGTGATAAAGGATAACGAGGGAAATGTACTCACAAGGGAGGAGAGTATGTTGAGCAGTTGGAAAGAATACTTTGAGGGCTGTTGAATGAGAGAGAGAGAAAAAGATGGATGAGGTGGGGCTAGTGAAACAGGAAGAGCAACAGATTAGCAATGATGAAGTAAGGACAGCTACAAAGAGGATGAAGAATGGAAAGGCTGCTGGTCCAGATGACATACCTGTGGGAAGCATGGAGGTGTTTAGGAGAGATGGCAGTGGAGTTTTTAACCAGATTGTTTAATGAAATCTTGGAAAGTGACAGGATGCCTGAGAAGTGGAGAAGTGTTTTGGTACTGAATTTTATGAATAAGGGTGATATGCAGTGCTGTACTAACTACAGAGGGATAAAACTGATCAGTCACAGCATGAAGTTATGGGAAAGAATAGTGAAAGCTAGGTTAGGAAAGGAGGTGATGAGTAGTAAGCAGCAGTATGGTTTCATGCTGGGGAAACAGCACTACAAAAGTAAAGTTTGCTCTGAGTGCGTTGATGGAGACATATAGAGAAGGTCAGAAGGAGTTGCATTATGTCTTTGTGGACTTAGAGAAAGCATATGATAGGGTGCCTAGGAGTTGTGGTATTTTATGAGGAAGTCAGGAGTGGCAGAAAAGTACTTAAGAGTGGTACAGGGTATGTATGAGGATAGTGCGACAGTGGTGAGGTCTGTGGTAGGAGTGATGGATGCGTTTAAGGTGGAGGTGGGATTACATCAAGGATCAGCACTAAGCCCTTTCTTATTTGCAATGGTGATAGACAGGTTGACAGACGAGATCAGACAGGAGTCCCTGTGGACTATTATGTTTGCGGATGACATTGTCATATGTAGTGAGAGTAGGGAACAAGTTGAGGAGATCCTGGAGAGGTGGGATATGCTCTACAGAGGAGAGGAATGAAGGTCAGCAAGACTAAGACAGAATATATGTGTGTGAATGAGAGGGAGGATACAGGAATGGTGAGGAGCGTATCAGGAGTGATTTGTGACAGATTGGTACCAGTAAGGGGTCTACTTTACATGGTCGACTTTTCAGAAAGTCAACTTTCATATGGCCAAGACCATATGATCGACTTTCGAAAAGCCGACCACGTAAAATAAACACATAAAACACAACAGTCACCTTAAACTCTCCCTGCACACCCCGTGGGGAGGGCTGCCCCCCCCGTAACTTAAATATACCAACTCCAAGATCGCACTCCGGTGCGGAAGAGGGAAATTGTCCCATTCCGCACTGTATGGAGATAGCAGTTTCCCCATGGTCGGCTTTTCGAAAGTCGATCATATGGTCTTGGCCATATGAAAGTCGATTTTAGGAAGAGTCGACCATGTGAAGGGGACTCACCAGTAAGAGTGAAAGGGAAGGACTACAAGAGGGTAGTGACACCAGCTATGTTACATGGGTTGGAGACACTGGCATTGACAAAGAAATAGGAGTGAGAGCTGGAGGTGGCAGTTAAAGATGTTAATATTTGCATTGGTTGTGACGAGGACGGACAGGATTAGGAATCAGTATATTAGTGTGTCAGCTCAGGTTGGAAGGTTTGGAGACAAAGCCATAGAGGTGAGAATGCTTTGGTTTGGACATGTCCTGAGGAGGGATGCTGGGTATATTGGGAAAAGGATGCCACGGATGGAGCTGCCAGGTAAGACGAAAAGAGGAAGGCCTAAGATAACGTTTATGGATGTGGTGAGAGAGCGAGAACATGCAGGTGGTTGGTGTGACAGAGCAATATGCACAGGACAGGAAGAAATAGATGATCTGCTGTGGTGATCCCTAATGGGAACAGCCAAAAGAATAGGAGAAAACAGGGAATGGATAGTTTGGCTTAAAGTAAACTCTGATACTGCTTTAGGCATAAAAAAGATTAGTTTTTAAAGAAACCTTGTCTCTGTGGAAAACGAGAGAGGGTTGACTCAACATTAGAGCTTGCAACTCAGATACTCTTCCTGCAGAGGTCAGAGAAATCAGTAAAACTGTTTTCCATATTAAGAACATCAAGTCAGCTAGATTAGCTGGCTCAAATGGAGCAAATGTTAGCATCTCTAACAAAAAATAAAATCCCAAGACTGGCCCTCCTGTTTTCAATGAAGGCCTTTTAAACAAAACCTTTTTCAAAAACATTTTGACATGAGAATGAAGTGAAACAGAAGGATCCGTGGGCAGACATGCTGAAATGGTCGATAAATGAACCTTAATGGAGGAGTAAGAAAGGCCATAGGAAAGCAACTCACATAAAACCAGAGAACAACTAGCCCTGAATGGGTGCTGGTTATGTTGATGGCACCAACTAGAAAACTTTTCCATTTGCTAATTTTCTAGTAACATGTTTTCTTGCCTTTTTAGTACCTGTGCACGTAAACAGGTGCCAAAAGGGAATCAAGACCCATTATCCAGACTCTCGGCTGAAGATGACTTTGGTTGGGGTGTATCAACACCCCTGATCTTGTGTAAGTAGCTCCATTCTCTAGGGAAGCTTGTGGTAATTGCCCCTTACCATTGCCAAAAAGGAGAACCACTTACCTGAACCAGAAAGGGAGTCACCATAATGATCTTGGGGGATTCCTGCTGAATCTTCAGAAGCACCTTGGATATCAGTGGAATGGGTGGAAAAGAATACAGGTGCACTCATGTCCAAGGAAAAGAAAATGCATCTGTCTTCCAGGCCTTCTCACATGAAGTCCTGGAGTAGCATCTTGCTTCCTCAGACAGCAGGCAAACGGGTTTACTAGAGGAACTCCCCTCAGACAGATCGAATCTTGGAAGACCTCTGATCTAGTTTGCATAAATGAGGGTCTGTCTTGTTATGTTGTCTGCTACACAATACTGCTCTGACTGAATGAAAGATGCCTGCAGAGTGAAATTTTGCTGTGGCATTTTGTATTTGGACTTTGACTGTGCACATTGGATAATAAGGCATTTTTAGTGCCTTATTCAAATCTCGTGGATCAATACATATTCTGATGTCATCTGAGCTTTTCTTATGAGCTACTACCATGGAAGATACCCATTCAGTTGGAGTTGCAATTGGACAAATCACACCTTGTCGCATCATTTTATCCAACTCGGCTTTGACTCTGCCCTGCATGGCTACTGGAACCTTTCATGCTGGCCTGAACTCTGGGTCTAACTTCATGGAGTACATAACTGGAGGTTTGCCTAGTTTGTGTTCACAAAGATCAGCATAGGTGGAAAAAAATGTACTGGACAAAATTAGAGTAGTGGTCTTTTAAGCTAACATGGTGGACTTCCTTATTAAATGAAAGCAGTCCCATTTTCAAACCGTCTCTGAGCCCCAATAATAACTGGACATTCCTCTTGACCACATAAAATAAGTCCTAGCTTCTTCCAGCAGAGTAATATGAAAGCACTACTGAGCCTTCGGTTTGATTTTCTTCACCCCCATAAGCAACAAGCTTCACACCTTGCCAAATCAAACCTTTCGCCATGACACACACACACAAATGTTTCTGCTGACATAGCACTGCACTTGGAACCTGTATCAACTTTGAGCTCTATGAGTTTGCCATTTATCCGAACAGTACAAAATACATCATTCTTTGCCCTTAAATCTACTGCATTAACTGTTTCAAGGAGCACTGACACACCATCCACATAAAGCGAAGGGTTGCATCCCTCTAATTGATCAACTCGTTTCTTAAAATGATCCCTTTTAATAAAATAATGTGGGCCTTTTGAGTCACAAAACCTTTTGAAATGATTCCATTTATTGTATTTCTGGCATTGGTGAACAAAAGCTAAACATTTTTCCCTTTTAGATTCATGACTTCTACCACAATTATGACAGTTGCCAATGAAACTAGGGTGGTGCCCATGCTTTAAATTTGCTGACTCACTTTTACGCTTCACTGAGACCGTGTGATTGCCAGAGTTCACTTTATAACTTGCTAGAAAGCTCTGGGGCTTACCAGTGAGTGCTGCAGGGGCCTGCCTCTTTCAATAACGTACTGCAAACTATCAACATGAGCTTTGTCACTCTGCCTTCTAGAGCGGTTCTCATTTGTAAGCATATTTGTGTGCTTTTCTGTGAGCTCGTATATCTGACAAATCTCAATGGCCTTATTCAAGGTTAAATCACTGTCATGAAGCAAAATCTTTCTCATAGCATCATCTTTAACACCAAACACAAGTCTGTCCTTTATCAACTCATCCCTTAAATCACTAAATCTGTATGTTTTAGCTTTATTTCTCAGGCCAGTTACATATGCTGCAAAAGTTTCACCAGGCTTTTGATCCCCTGTATAAAATAAGTGCCTTTCCATTTTAACATTTGGCTGGGGGTTACACATTTCTCTAAATTTACGTTTTAAGCACTCTGGGTCCTCCCTTGACTCAGCCAGTACAACAATATGACCGTTTTCCCCCTCAACGGTATAGAAAGCAGGTGCGTACACAAATGAACGCTCCCTTTCTATGGCTTCTGACCCAGCTAAATTAAGTACAATAAATGCCTTTGTATGGTCATCTTTATCAGAAAATGCAGCCTGTATGAAAATGTCGTACTCTTGCTCAAACACTCTTCAGTTCTCAGCAGTATTACTGTCAAATACAAGTGCACTGGATTTTCGAAATCCGTCTGCCAAGCCCACAAAGTATGTACAAACACACTGAAAATATGGCTCATGTAATTATGTATGAACAAACTGTTCTGTGAGCTTGTAACAACATTCCAATGCACAATAAACTCTTCAAAATACAGTACTTTGCGAAATATGCTCTGTAACGGCTGTATTCTGTGAAATATGCTTTGTAACGGCTGTATTCTGCAAAATATGCCCTGTACTGGCTGTACATTTGCTAAATAGTTTTACTGCTACACTGCACAAACGTGAAAACTTTACACACTTCTGATAACTTGGATATCCTTGTTTAATAGGAAAAATACATGCTCTGCAAAAAAAGTGGTAATTTCCCCTTATTTGTTTCATGCAATTCGGACTTTATTTCAAACAATTTCCTTAGTAATTAGAATATTTTATCAATGTCGTACATGTCCGTTTATACGAATATCATTTAGAACGTTCTGTGTGTCTCATTTCATATTTTTTGAAAAAGAAATAATGCTGAGCAAGTTTTAATACTTGAAATTCATTTCTCTTCTGTTTTGCAATGTATGCACATTTTAGGGATGATTCACTCTTGTATATTCCACCAGTCCCAAGCAAGTGCTTTAAATCATTTTTGCCATGCCTCCTCTAACTTCATGTCCTTTCAACATGCCGCTTCTGGCACCATGTCCTTTTAGACATGCCACTTCTGACACCATGTCGCTCGTCTCTCTCTAACATATGACAAGCAGGCGGCGTATTTAATTTAGATGCCTTAATACATAGAAACACATCAGAATGGCTAGCAGCATCATAAACTACAACAAACAGACCTTACATACATGCATGCTTACATCTCAACAGCCAACTACAAAATGGCAGTATAGCTTGCACATGCTCAGTATTTATACACTTGTGCAAGCCCTTGGATAGCTTCTTAAATGTATATACACACACACACACACACACACACACACACACACACACACACACACACACACACACTCTGATCTACACCTTGTTCCATAGTGGCCAGCAAAGCTACACTAGAGGGAGTTATAGTTTTGACTGAGTTAACACCTGCTATGCGGGTTGAGCAACAACCCCAACAGAATCACTAACTGCAGGCTAAGGCATATATATATATATATATATATATATATATATATATATATATATATATATATATATATATATATATATATATATTTATATATCTATATATCTATACATATATATATATTTTAGGTACAATCCCACTTTTAACGGGGGGTGTACCAGAGTTAGAATCCATCAAGTCGGGGGAGAGAACACCAGAATAATAAAAATACATCACTGCATAGTACATCACAATAAGCACTTAAAGTTTCTAAGTAAGCCTCCATGCAGTTAAACTCTGCCAAACTGTGCTATTTTCACAGAAAAACTGTTTGAAATGTGTTCAGAATTCTTTTACAACTGACAGAAGTTAAAGAATTTCAAGCACACAAATTCCACATACCAAAACAACCAAAGTGACAAACCAGTGTTGGAAATTATCTCCACGTGCTTTAACCACACTAAAACGGCCATAAAATTATGTTTAATAGCAATTTAAACTACATTTTCTTGTTAGAGAGAGTAAAATCTCCATAGTACATTCAAACAGATTAATTTGCAGTAAAACTGTCATTCAGTGTTAACTCACTCAGGCCTATGATGCCTTTTTTTTTGGTATACTTCCACTTAATACCCTTCTTTGTTATTCAGATTTTTTTTGTTTTTAAGTCTGGCTTCCTTAATTAAGTGACTTACCAGCTAATAGTAGGCAGTGTTTCGGCAAGGAGTTCTTAAAATGACACAGATTATTAGACTAGGGAGTCCTGCAGTGGAGAAATTAGTCTGACATTTACTATTCATATTTTCATATTCATAATGGAGAGACTTGCATTTTATTAAGGTATACTGTGTGAAATACTAATGTGGTAGAAAGGACAATTCACTGAAAATGCTGGTTTATATCCCCAATTTACTGTAAATATTGCTAGCTTGTATGGAATTAGGAAAATAAGCAATATTTCCATATGAACTTAATACTTAAAGTGATTTACAAACTGTTGTCAAAAAGTACAGTTTTGTACCTACCATAAATGTAGATGTTGGAGTGTTCTCCCTGCTGCAGTTGTCACACTTGGGTTATCCTGTCGTCAGGCGGTCCTGCAGTCGGACGGATTTCCAAAGTCTTGGTCCGACGTTGGTTGCTGTCGCCTCATCCCTGACGTCAGTGCGCCAGGGGTACATTTATTGCAACCGACGCCATTTTCTTCAGTTTTTCTTGCCCCAGATGTCAGGTGCCCCCAAAAGGGTGATCTGAATTAGTACCAAATGGTGTGAACACTACACAAACACAAAATCCCTTCAGCTATAAACAAATACATCAGTAAGGCATAGCAGAGATTTAGCCAGTAGATCAGAGGGGATGGAGGGATTGTAACCTGGACTGCAGCAGGGTGAACACTCGAACATCTACATTTATGGTAGGTACAAAACTGTACTATGTTCATCGTGTTACCCTGCTGCAGTCATCACACTTGGGTTGAATCCCAAAGCTAAGGTAGGGGGGAGGTATCATAGAGGGTTAGTGGAGGCAATGAGGCCCTGCAGAACTGCAGGCGACTTAGAGTAAAGAGGTAAGTGATAGTGTTTGGTGAAGGTGTGTACAGAACTCCCAAGTTGCAGCTTCTAAAATTTCCTTGGTAGGAACCCCCCTTAGAAAGGCTGTAGAGGTAGCTGTTGCCCTGGTAGAGTGGGATCTAATGGTAGGAGGAACTGGTTTCCCATGATGGGTATAACAGAACCGTATGCAATGGCCTATCCATTTAGAAATGGTTTGCTTGGATATAGCCCTCCCTTGAGAAGCTGTAGCATAGGATACAAAGAGCTGGTCAGTTTTTCTGAAAACCTTAGTTTTATCCAAGTAGTAACGAAGCTGCCTGTGAATGTCCAAGGAATGCAGGAGTCTCTCACCTTTGTTCTGTGGATTGGGGAAGAAAGTGGGTAGGTGGATGGTTTGATTTAAAGCTACACTGGAAACCATCTTAGGCATAAAGGAAGGATTAGTTCGTAGAGACACTCTGCCTTGATGAAAAATGAGGAAAGGTTCCACTGCCATTAGTGCCTGTAATTCTGAGACTCTCCTAGATGAAGTGATTTCCAGGAGCAGGGCAGTCTTCCAAGATAGGAACTGAAGGTCTGCAGAGAAAGCTGGTTCAAAGGGAGGTAACGTTAGTTTTTCCAAAACAAAGTTGAGGTCCCATGTTGGTGTAGGAGCTCTTCTAGGTGGTCTAATGTTTTTTGCCCCGCTGAGGAACTGCCTCAGAAGAGGATTTGAAAATAAAGGTGGATTCGTGTTGTAGTGAGTTGAAATAGCTGAAGCATGGATTTTAATTGAGGAAAAGGAAAGTCCTTTGTGCAACATCTCAGCTAAATACTGCAGAATGTGAGGCATGTGAGGTTGAGTTGTGTCTTGGCCTTTAGCTTGGTTCCAGGCACAAAACCTTTTCCATTTGTCCGAGTAAGCCTTCCTGGTGCTTGGCCTCCTGGCTTCCAGAATAACATCCTCCAGAACTGCTTGTGAAAGAGGAGCTGGTTGGATGTTTAATAGATTTGCCATGCAGCCAAATTTAAGGTTTTGAGCTGGCTGTGTAGAATCTGTTTGTTTTGTTGCGTGAGCAAATGGGGTATTTGAGGCAATATCCATGGTGGGCTGTGAGCCATATTCTTCAATAGCAGGTACCAGTGCTGGCGTGGCCAGTCTGGGGCTATGAGAATCAGTCGTGGTTTCTCCTTTTTGACCTTCAAAAGAACCTTTGTGAGAAGAGGTAATGGAGGAAAGGCATATGCTGTCAGGTTTTTACAACTGAAGGAGAGAGCGTCCACTTTCCAAGCTTGATGGTGGAATGTCCTTGTACAAAATTTTGTCAGTTGGTAGTTTTGAGGACTGGCAAACAGGTCTATATTTGGAAGGCCCCATTTTTGAGTTATCATTGTAAATATTTGTGGGTCTAGTTTCCACTCGTGGGGATCTTTGATGTTTCTGCTTAGGTCGTCTGCCAATGTGTTTTTCTGTCCTGGCAGGAATTGAGCTTGTAACTGGACTTGGTAGGCCAGAGCTGTGTTCCATAAGATCATTGCTTGCCTGCAAAGAGGGTAGGAATGTGTGCCCCCTTGTTTGTTTATGTACCACATTACTGTGGTGTTGTCCATCTTTATTGCAAGTTGTCCTGGATGTAGTAGATCCTTGAAGGCTGTCAGAGCTTTCTGTACAGCTAGCATCTCTTTTTGATTTATGTGCAGTTTTCTTTGTTCTGCAGTCCATAGGCTTTGAATGCATTGTCCTGCCATGTGTGCCCCCCAGGCATAGTCTGAAGCATCTGTTGTGATAGTTTGCCTGGTTGGGGGAAAGGTGAAAGGCTGACCCTTGTTGAGGTGACATGCCTGTGACCACCATAGAAATTCCTGTTGAAGGCAGGGAATGAAAGATATCATTATGTCCAAGCTGTGGCTGTGTTGAGACCACACGCTTTTTAGGTACCACTGTAGTTTCCTCATATGCAGTTTTGCAAATGGTATTATCAGAATGCAAGATGCCATGAAGCCCAAAGCCTGCAGAATTTTTCTTGCAGTTAATTGGGTCTTTGTTGCCATTGTCTTGAAATAATGAGTCAGTTGTAGCTGCTTGTCTGGTGTAAGATAAGCCTTCTGGGCCGTTGTGTCCAAGCTGGCACCCAGGAATGTCATTTTTTGTGAGGGTACTAGTTTTGACTTCTTTTCGTTTACTGTGTACCCCAGACAATTTAGTAGATGCTTCACAAAAGCCAGATGATGTAAGAGAATGTCTTTGCTTTCTGCTTGGATGAGGCAGTCATCCAGGTATGGATATATTTGAATTCCTCTGTCTGTAGTATGCAATTACTGGTGCCAGGCATTTTGTGAAAACTCTGGGCGCAGTAGATAAGCCAAAGGGCAGTGCAGAGAATTGATAATGGGTTGAACCTGCAATGAAATGGAGGTATCTTCTGCAACTTTGTCTGATAGGGACATGCAGGTATGCCTCCTTGAGGTCCAATGTTACTAGCCATGCTTCCTTGCCCAACATGGGAAGTAGCTGCTGTAGTGTTAGCATCTTGAATTTGGGAACTTGTAAGTAAGTGTTTAGAATTGAAAGGTCCAGAATTGGTCTCCAAGCATTGTCCTTTCTGGGTACTAGAAAGAGCCTTGAGTAAAATCCTTGGCCTTGCTCTCAAGTCGGTACCCGTTGAATGGCTCTCATGGCCATGAGAGCTGTAATTTGTTTTTGTGCCTCTTCCCATTGATTTTGTGGCAGGTTTGGCAATCCTCTTTTCATTGGCAAGGTGTGAAAGTGGAATCTGTATCCTCGTAAAATTATGTCTAGGACCCATTTGTCCTTTGTGACCATGTTCCAGTTGTCTGCAAAAAGTGGTAGTTTCCCCCCCCAAGGGGGCTGTCAAAAGAGTTTTGCTTGGCCAGCTGAGGTGCAAGTCACCGAGTCTGCCTTCTGGTGGGTTGAGACCTGTCTTCTCCTCCCTTCTGGGTTGTAGTGCCCCATTGGCGAGGTTTATACTGGGCTTGTGGTTGTCCTCTGCCCCTTGGGCGCTGGTATTTACCCCTCTGAGGTCTGTCAGTGGCTGGAAAGGACCAATTTATTGTTGGCCAGTTTCTGCTGAAATGAGGGGGTTGTACTTGTAGGAAATCTTTGACTGTCTGCATTGATTTCGCCTTATCTTCCATTTTCTTTAAAACTTCTTCTGCTTTAACTCCAAAAAGAACATCCTGCTGTAAGGGAGCATCTAGTAGTTTTGCTTTAACATGATCAGGCAGACTTTGTTCCTTTAGCCAAGCATGCCTACGTATAACCGATCCAGTGACAGCTGCTCTGCAGGAGGCCTCCAAAGAATCAAACCCACATTGTAAGGTATGTTTGCCCACCTGCTCAGTGGCGTGCAACAAATCCTGTACTTCTTTCAATTCAGATTGTTGGGGGAGGGAGGTTTTTTGTTTTAACTGAGAGATTAGAAATTGCTGATACTTAAGCATATGAAATTGACAATTTAGTGCCCTCATCGCTAATGTGGCCGAGGTGTAAACCTTTTTCCCCCACCTGTCTAGTGCTCTGGAATCCCTCTCAGAAGGTACTGGGTTTTTAGCCATGGAAGCCTTAGCCCCCTTGGGATCCTGGGAGATAGTCTCTGGGTCAGCTACTGGGCTTTTGTAAAGAAATTTGTGGGAATCAGGTACTCTGTAGTATCTGTCAGGCTTAGCCGGAGCAGGAGGAAGAGAGCCTAGGTTGAAACTGGATTCTAAATAGACATCATCCACAATGTCCAAAACAGGTGGGATGGCTAGAGGTCTGTGTTGAGGGAGTAAAAGAAACTAATCAGAGTAGTCCTGACCTTCCCAGTGAAATTGCTCCCTCATAGTGTGTAAAGTTTCCCCAAAAGAGTAGTCTTCAGGAGGGGAAGCTGAGGGAATAGAGTCCTCAGCATCAGAATCTTCATAAGGAGAGAAGGAATAGTCTTGGTCCTCAGAGGAATCCGAAGAAATAGACAGTTGCTCAGAGGAAGCAGAGTCTTCCTCTTGTCTAGGCCTTTTGTCAGGAGGGGGCTGTGAACCCCTGATAAGAGAAATCAAATCTTCAGCCATTTTGAGCATCTGTTTCTTAGGCATAGGGCCTTGAACAGGAGACTGAAGTGTAGTCTTTTTAGATTTAGGAGGAGTCTTCGACTTAGAAAACGTTTTGAATGTGAGAGTCGTCGGTCTGAAAACGCCTTCAGAAACCGATGGCGTTTCAGAAGCACCGACGTCCTTAGAAGGTAAATCGTCGGAAGGGCCTGAAGTAAAAGGCTGCGTCGGCCTAGTACATTCCGTCAAAGTATCCGTAGTGGTCTCGGGTTCCAGAACTGCGGTAGTCAGGGGCTGCGTCGGAGCCTCACTGAGAACCGGAGACCGGATCAACCGAGGCCTCGGAATCTGGCTTAGGCCTGGGCTGTCGGTCCTTATCCCTGCGCTTTTTGTGCACGCCAGTAGTTGGTAGCTCCGACGGCATGTTATAGTTAAATTTTCTACCAAAATAGTGTCGTGCGAAATCAAATCGTCTTTTAATAGTACGCTTATTAAACCTAGCACAAAATCGACAAGAGTGACGTTGTGATCAGGGCCTAGGCAAGGTAAGCAGTAAGAATGAAAATCCTTATGAGGTATTTGCTTCCCACAAGAAATGCAATTGTTAACTTTTTCTGACATCGGTCTGAGGCAAGAAAAGTTTCCCCAACGGGGTACTTAGCTTTATAGAAGACTTCAGTCTGAAATTCGAATTTGACAATCTCAGGAGTCGGCCGACCAGCACTTGCGAACTGCTTCTGCTTCGGGCACCGCGCGGCAAGAAAGACTGAAGAAAATGGCGTCGGTTGCAATATATGTACCCCTGGCGCACTGACGTCAGAGATGAGGCGACAGCAACCGACATCGGACCAAGACTTTGGAAATCCAGCCAACTGCGGGACCGCCTGACGACAGGATAACCCAAGTGTGATGACTGCAGCAGGGTAACATGATGAACATCCGTCTATTACTGTAAGTTGCACTTTTTTTTTCTTTAAAGATTTATAACAGCTTTACTGAATGATCACTTAAGACATATGCAAACATATATTTGTAGAAATGAAAACAAACCATATTAACAAATTTCCAGTTGAAAAAGTAGTTGTGTACACTTATCATAAATGTAGATGTTTGAGTATATTCACTGTTGCAGTCATCACACTTGGGTTATCCTGCCAGAGGTAGCCCTCATTCGACCTGAATACCAGAGGCTTAGCATTTCTGCGTCGGTTGCTGTCACTTCAGTACTGACGTCAGGTCATCAGAAGTATAAAAACAGGCAGCCAACGCCATTACATCAGTTTTTCTTGACCCAAATGTCAGGAGCCCCCAAATAGGGAGCTAAGTTATGGTGGAAAAACACCACCCGTAAAAAGTAAATACCAACAGCCCTGTAAGGAAAGAGAGATACAAGGGGGCTGGAGTGTGGGAAACCAGGACTGCAACAGTGAATACACTCGAACATCTACATTTATGGTAAGTGCACACAACTGTACACTTTGTTTCACTGTTGCAGTCATCACACTTGGGTTGATTCCCAAAGCTGAAGAACGGGTGGAGGCAGTCAAGAAGATTTGGGCTGGCTAGTATGCCTTGTAGGACTGCTGTTGCAAAGCCCGCCTTGGATTTGGAAAAGATAGGCAGGTAGTAATGCTTGGTGAAGGTATGAACAGAACTCCAAGTAGATGCTTCCAGAATGTTCCTGTGGTAGGGACTCCTCTGAGAAAGGCTGCAGAGGTTGAAGTTGCCCTAGTGGAATGCGTTTTGAATTCCTGAGGGGGGTGGTTTTCCATGGTGTTTGTAACAGAAATGGATACAGTGTGCTATCCATTTGGAGATGGTTTGTTTTGATATAGGCTTGCCTTCTGCCCCTGGTGCAAAGTTGACTAATAACTGGTCAGATTTCCTAAAGGGCTTAGTCCTATTAAGGTAGAATCTGAGATGTCTGTGCACATCTAAAGAGTGCAGGATCCTTTCCCCTTATTTTGCGGATTAGGGAAGAAGGTGGGCAAATGGACAGATTGGTTGAGAGCCACACTGGGCACCATTTTAGGCATGAAAGTTTGGTTAGCCATGAGGGAGACCCTGACAAAATGAAAAATAATGAAGGGTTCCACAGCCATAAATGCTTGTAGCTCAGACACTGTAGCTGAAGTGATGGCCAGAAATAAGGCTGTTTTCCAAGAGAGGAATTTTAACTCTGCTGACGCTGCAGGCTCAAAGGGGTAGCGTGAGCTTTTTCAATACAAAGTGAAGGTCCCAAGCAGGGGTGGGGGCTCTTCTTGCTGGCCTTAAGTTGTTGGCCCCTCTCAGGAACTGCTTGATGAGAGGATGAGAGAAGAGAGATGGCTCAGTGCTGTAATGAGCAGAGATGGCAGAGGCCTGGATCTTAATGGAGGAGGAGGAGAGGCCTCTGTGGAGTAGGTCTGCTAGGTAATCCTCCTTTAGTGTGAAACCAGGAATAATACCTTTTCCATTTGTCAGCATAAGATTTCCTTGTACTAGGTCGTCTGGCTTCATGTTTGACATCCAGTACCTGCTTGCTTAGGCTGGCTACTGGAGGAGAAGTCAAAGGATAAGCCAGGCTGCAAGGTTCAGGGTCTGCAACTGTGGATGCAAGAAAGTACAGTTGTGTACACTTACCATAAATGTAGATGTTCGAGTGTATTCACTGTTGCAGTCATCACATTTGGATTATCTATTTGCATTAGGCCTCAGTCGGCCTGATTATCAAAGTCTTGGGTCCTGCGTCAGTTGCTGTCTCATCTTGCATGACGTCAGGTAGTCAGGGGTATAAAGCATGCAGCCGACGCCATTACATCAGTTTTTCTTGCCCCAGATGTCAGGTGCCCCCCTAATAGGAAGCAAATATATATATATATATATATATATATATATATATATATGCAACGTTATACCTCCAACAAAAAAGCAAATACACCAAAAAGCTTTTAAGCATAGTAAAGGAGACTAGAGATAGGGGCTGGAGGGAGGGTAACCAGGACTGCAACAGTGAATACACTCAAACATCTACATTTATGGTAAGTGTACACAACTGTACTATGTTCCGTGTGTTTCACTGTTGCAGTCATCACATTTGGGTAGATTCCCAAAGCTAAGGATGGGAGGAGGAATTTAGGTAGCATTAGGACCAGCTATAAGGCCCTGCAAAAGACTGCAGTGGCAAAGCTAGCTCTGGATTTAAAGAAAATTGGCAAATGGTAATGCTTGGTGAAAGTATGTACTGCACTCCAGGTAGTAGCTTCTGGGATGTCCCTGGTAGGGACATCTCTGAGAAAGGCTGTAGAGGTAGATGCAGTCCTGGTTGAGTGTGGTCTTATCCCTGTGGGATAGGTTTTCCATGGTGCTTACAGCAGAAATTAATGCAATGGCCTATCCATTTAGAAATGGTTTGCTTTGAAATGGCAGTCCCCTCTGCCCCTGCAGCAAATGCTACCAGCAGTTGTTCAGATTTCCTTTGAGGTTTAGTCCTGTCCAAGTAAAATCTAAGTTGTCTGTGCACATCTAAGGAGTGCAGTATCCGTTCCCCTTTGCTCTGTGGATTAGAAAAGAAGGCTGGTAAATGAATAGACTGATTAAGTGCCACACTGGATACTACCTTGGGCATGAAAGAGGGATTTGTCGTGAGGGACACCCTGTCCGCATGAAAGATGAGGAAAGGCTCCACCGCCATAAGGGCCTGTAATTCAGATACCGTTCTTGCTGAAGTGATTGCTATAAGGAAGGCTGTTTTCCGAGAAAGGAATTTTAACTCTGCACTTGCAGCTGGCTCAAAAGGAGGCACAGTGAGTTTTTCTAATACAAAGTTAAGGTCCCAGGCTGGAGTTGGGGCTCTCCTGGGTGGTCTTAGTTTTTGGCCCCTCTGAGGAACTGCTTGAGCAGTGGATGAGAAAAGAGGGGTGGTTCTGTACTGTAATAAGCTGAAATGGCTGAGGCATGAATTTTGATGGAGGAGAAAGAAAGGCCCTTGTGAAGCATCTCAGTTAAGTATTGAAGAATCTGAGATAAATTGGGTGCTGCTGTGTCCATCCTTTGAGTTTGGTTCCAGGCACAGAATCTTTTCCATTTTTCAGCATAAGATTTTCTAGTACTAGGCCTCCTTGCCTCCAAAATGACATTCAACACTTGTTTACCGAAGGATGGTAACGGAGAGATTAGGTAATTAGCCAGGCTGCCAGGTACAGGGTTTGAAGCTGAGGATGCAGAATCTGGCCCTCCTGCTGTGACAGCAGGGTAGGGATCTGAGGCAGGTGCCATGGAGCCAGCAGTGACACACTGCACAAGAGGGGGTACCAGCGCTGGCGTGGCCAGTCTGGTGCAATCAGTACCGCCCTCGGTTTGTCCTGTTTGATCTTTAGTAGTACCTTGGAGAGGAGAGGCAGAGGAGGAAAGGCATAAACTGATAGATTTTTCCAGCTGAAGGACAGGGCATCCACTTTCCAAGCTTGTTTGTGGGGAGTCCTTGTGCAGAATTTGGACAATTGGTAGTTCTGGGGGGGGGGGGGGGGGGCAGACAGGTCTATATCTGGGCTCCCCCATTTGTTTATCAACATGTTAAAAGTCTTTGGTTCCAGTTTCCACTTGTGTGGGTACATGAGATTTCTGCTTAGTTCGTCTGCCAGTGTATTTAGTTTTCCTGGCAGGAATTGAGCCTGTAGATGCACTTGGTAGCTCAAGGCTATGTTCCACAGAGCCATGGCTAGTCTGCAAAGGGGGTATGAATGAGTACCCCCCTGCTTTTTTATGTACCACATAACAGTGGTGTTGTCCGTCTTTACCATTAATTGCCCTTGAAGGCTGTCAGAGCATTCTGTACAGCTGACATTTCTTTTTGATTGATATGTAGGTGCATTTGACTTTGGTTCCATTTGACCTGAATGCACTTCCCTGCCAGGTAAGCCCCCCCATGCACAGTCTGATGCGTCTGTTAGGGTTTGGGCAGCAGGGGGTAAAGTGAATGGTAGTCCCTTGTTTTGGTGGCAGGCCTCTGCCCACCAAACAAATTCTAACTGTAGGCAAGGTATGATAGGAATCATTGCTTCTAGATCCTGCAAATGTTGACACCATAGGCTTTTTAGATACCATTGTAGTTTCCTCATATGCAGTCTTGCATATGGAATTGGGAGAATGCAGGAGGACATGAACCCCAAGGCTTGCAGTATTTGCCTTGCAGAGAGCAGGGTTTTTGTGGCCATTATTTTGAAGTAAGTTGTCAAATTAATTTGTTTCTCTGGCGTAAGGAAAGCCATCTAGGAAGTTGTGTTTAAGCTTGCTCCCAGGAATGTAATTTGTTGACAGGGTACAAGATGTGATTGCTTTTTGTTTATGGTGTACCCCAAATAAGTTAGCACCTTTTGTATAAATGCCAGATGATTCAAAAGTATGCCCTGGCTTTCTGCCTGAATTAGACAATCGTCCAGGTACGGGTATATTTGAATATTTCTTTGCCTGCAAAATGCAATGACTGGAGCTAGGCACTTTGTGAATACCCTGGGCGCAGTAGATAAGCCAAAGGGCAGTGCAGAGAACTGACAGTGCATGTAGTCTGCTTTGAGGTGTGGGTATCTTCTGCAAGATTCCCTGATTGGGATGTGCAGGTAGGCTTCCTTTAAATCCATTGTTGCTAAACAGGCATTCTTGCCTAGCATAGGAAGCAACTGGTGGAGAGTTAGCATCTTGAATTTTCGAATCACCAAAAAGGTGTTTAGGATAGAAAGGTCCAGGATAGGACACCATAAGTTGGCTTTTCTGGGTACCAGGAAAAGTCTTGAGTAGAAACCTTGCCCCTTTTCCTCTTCTGGTAGAGTTTGAATAGCCCTTATGCTTAAGAGAGAGAGCATTTGCTTTTGAGCCTTTGTCCACTGATTTGGGTGTAGATCTGGCCAACCGTTTGGAGTTGGTAACGCGTGGAAGTGAAATCTGCATCCTTGGGAAAGTATATTAAAACCCATTTGTCCTGGGTAATGAGTTCCCAGTTTTTTGCCTGCAGAGCAATCTTTCGCACTAAAGGAACAGTCAGTTGAGAAGTGCTTGGAAGAGTTAAAGTTAAGTCATTGAGACAGCTTACCATGGTGGTTGTGGGGGGTGGGGGTGGGGGAGTCTTACTACTCCCTGATTTGGAAGTGTGAGCCCCCCACTGCTTAGTCCTGTGCGCACAGTGGGACTGAAGCCTGGGTGTTCTGCTGGTTCTGGTTTTGGACTGAGAAAGCCTGGAAGAGGCAGGAAAGGACCAATTCTTAGAGAGCCAATGCCTACTAAATCTTGTAGGCTGTACTTGTAGGAAATCTTTAACAGTTTGCATAGATTTAGCTTTTTCCTCCATCTTTTTAAGTACTACTTCTGCTTTGTTGCCAAACAGGCGGTCCTGATTTAAGGGAGCATCCAGCAATTTAGCTTTAACATGACCTGGTAAGGATTGCTCCTTAAACCAAGCATGCCTTCTAAGTACAGACCCAGTGACAGCAGCCCTGCAAGATGCCCCTAGTGAATCAAAACCACACTGCAAAGTATGTTTTCCAACTTGTTCAGCAGAATGCATTAAATCCTTATTTTCAGCACAGTCAGGAATCATCATCATTTTCTGTTTAAGCAATCCAATAATATGCTGCTGATACTTTAAAATATGAAACTGGCAGTTTAAGGCCCTAATGGCCAAGGTTGCAGAAGTGTATACCTTCTTACCCAATCTATCCAGCGCCCTAGAATCTCTATCAGAGGGGGTAGGATTTTTAGCAGTAGTAACCTTAATGCCCTTGGGTCCCTGTGAAATGGTCTCAGGATCCACAATAGGATTTTTAAAAAGGAACTTGGGATTTTTAAAAAGGAACTTGTGAGAGTCAGGAACCCCGTAATATCTATCAGGTTTTTTGGGAGCAGGAGGTAAAGAGTCAGGGGCCAAGTTAGAGTCCGAAAAGGCATCATCAACAATGTTGAGTACAGGAGGTATAGCTAAAGGGTCAGGGGCCAAGCTAGAGTTCGAAAAGGCATCATCAACAATGTCTAGTACAGGAGGGACAGCTAAAGGCCTGTGTTGAGGCAGAAGAAAGAAATCCCTGGGCCTCCTTTTAGAATCTGAGTAATCCTGGCTTTCTCAGCAGAAATGCTCCCTAAGAGTATGCAAGGTTTCACCAAAAGAGAAATCCTCTGAGGGGGAAGCAGAGGGAATAGAGTCCTCTGCATCAGAATCCTCATAGGCAGATAAGGCTAAATCCTGGTCATCCGAGGAAACAGAAATTTCAGAATCCTAATCAGAAGTATCATAAGCAAATTCAGTCCTAGGTCTCAGAGAGGGAAGGTTGGCTTCCCCTGATTAAAGTAATAAGGTCTTCAGCCATTCTTATCATTTGTTTTTTAGGCATAGAGGCCTGACCATGCAGTCTGGGCATCAGTTTTCTAGGCATGGTTCGAGTTTTAGGCCTTGAAGAAGAAGATGGCGTCGGTTTAATATGCAAGTCAGTAGGCCTGAATACACCCTCAGAAGCCAGTGCCTGCACAGAGATTCCAGACCCATCCAAGGTAGAGACATCCGCAGGTTCCAGAGCTGAAGCATCTCGCAGCATACCGGACTCTGAATGAGTCTCAGTAAAGGCCTGTGAATCTGAAGTAGCGGGTATCAGGGGCTGCGAAAGCACCTCACTGAGTACCGGCGAACTGGCAACTAGCTTAGGAGAAGCATTGTCAGCAGCTTTGGACCTAGGTGGCCTGTCTCTGTCTTTATCTTTAAGTTTTTTAGGAATGTTGGTAGTCGGATGGCTTACCAAAGACATATCTGGATAATTGAACAGAGTACCAAAATATTTAGAAGCATAAATATACAGACGACGAATAGTTTGCTGTTTAAATAAGGCACAAAACAGACAGTGAGGTACGTCGTGGTCAGGGCCTAGCAAGGAATATAGTACGAATGAAAATCTTTATGAGGTATTTGCTTTCCACAAGAAATACAATTATACTGACTTTTACTGGCACTGGTTTAGAGCAAGAAAAAGTTTCCCCAATGGGGTACTTAGCTTTAGTTGAAGACTTCGGTACCGAAACTCAAAAACGAAAATTTCAGGAGTCGTCCGACTGGCACTTGCAAACTGCTTCTGCTTCGGGCACTGCACAGCAAGAAAGACTGATGTAGTGGCGTCGGCTGCATGCTTTATACCCCTGACTACCTGACGTCATGGAAGATGAGATAGCAACCGACACAAGACCCAAGACTTTGATAAGCAGGCCGACTGAGGGCTACTGTAAGCAGATAACCCAAATGTGATGACAAACACAAAGAACATCTGTCCCTCCTGCTGAGTCAAGAGAGTAGGGATTTGGGGAAGCTGCCATGGAGGCAATGGTGACAGACTGCGCAGTAGTGGGTACTAGCGTTAGCGTGGCCACTTTGTGGCAATCAGGACTGCCCTTGGTCTTTCCTCCCTTATCTTGAGCAATACTCTTGTAAGAAGAGGTAGAGGGGGAAATACATAGATTGAGAGGTTTGCCCACGATAGGGCATCCAGTTTCCACACCTTGCTGTGAGGTACCCTGGTGCAGAATTTGCTGAGCTGGTGGTGGTTGTAGGGGGAAGCAAATAGGTCCACCTTTGGAGTACCTCATTTCTGGGTCATAAGGCTGAAGGTGTTGTGGTTTAATTGCCACTTGTGCAGGTCTAGGTGATTTCTGCTTAAGTTGTCTGCCAGAGAGTTTTGGTTGCCTGGCAGGAAGTGAGAGTGAGCTTGCAGGTGAATTTGCATGGCTGAGGCAGTGTTCCACGGGGTCATGTCTAGCCTGCAGAGTGGGTTCCCCCCTGCTTGTTTATGTACCAAATCATTGTGGTGTTGTCGGTTTTGATTAGTAAGGGCCCTGGTGAGAGTAGGGATCTGAAAGCTGCCAGAGCGTGCTACTACTACTCTTCTATATAAAATATATTCTTAAACTTCTTCAGAGATCTGTCTTTTGTTATATGTACCCTTCTGCGTCCCCAAGATGCACCCTCACTGTTGCAAATCAAATTCCAATCCCCATTATAAGTAATATTCCCTCCTGAAAGCTGATGGTTTATCTCAACATTTTCTTAAGCTTCATAATAGCAGTTTTCGGTGGAATATAAATACATGTCTGCATAATCCTCCTCCCTTACCAGTACCTCCCTTACTACCACACGTCTACCATTTTCATTTTATTCCTCTTCTGTCACTATTGGAGCACCTCTAGCAATTAGTACAACTACTCCTCTTTTCCTTTGTCCCTGATACTCTGCTGAATATCCCTCCTGAAATCCTCTCTTTATCAAATTCACATGCTCATTTCTTTCCAAGTGTGTCTCCTGCAGCACTGCTACTTGCACTCTGCATTTCTTAAAATAATTCAATACTTTTTCCTTTTTGCCAATATCTATGAGGACATTCACATTCCAAAATAATATTTAATGTAGATATTTTGATGTTATTCCCACCTATTATGTATGACAGCTTTTTAAATGTCTTTTGTTTTACATGCACTTACTAATGTCTGTCAAGTTGATATTTTATACAGTTTTCTGGACATCTCCATTTGAATCTATGTCAGTTTATAAGACATTTCAACTAAAACCCTCAAAAACACCCCCATAAACTATTAACTTAAAACAAGCGCACAAAACTATGCGAATCTTCAAATAATGAAGTGTAACCCTCCTGATGGAAGCAACTGTCCCAAAATGACAGCTGCACACAGGGAAACCTAACCTAAAATTAAGGATATTCACCCTAAGACGCATGTTATAGCCTGTGCTCCTACTTATATTAATTGCTGTCTGTTCTTGTCTTACATTTATTCCCCTCCCAGATGTGGAAAACAGCTTGTATGTTTTCAGAAAAGATCAACTTTTAACCTTAAAAATTGGTTTCTCTTTTTACTGCATACCAGTCAGCTTGTTTCCATGGAAACCTAAGAATAAAATATACATCTGCCCTCAGCTACAGACTTCTTAAACAGAATATTTGTTAAAGGAAAACATTTTATTACAATCAGTATTCCCTTATTTACTTGCTTATACAAAAACTTGTTAGTAGATTAAGCCAAGGACCTCAATCCAGACATTCATTTATGAAAAAGTAGGAGAAAACATATCAACTCAACATATATTATAACCTGTGCACTTTTACACCTCACCCCCCACTTCAACAACCCAAGATTACGGCATAGCAACTTAAAAAGCCTTTTGTCCAGCCTCTCTCTTCTTTTTACACTGTAATGCCTGCATTTCTTAAAACTTAAAAAGAAGAAAAAATGCACCTGCTTACTTGAGTATCTTTATCACATTCAGCAATAACTGAAAATGCTTTACTACATGACATACAATTTGTATCATGAAATGTTTTACATAAATAATGTTAAAAACAAAGTTACATGCAGCTACTTCCCCCTTTCCTTTAACTGTCCTGATGACGTGGGTTTTACATTTTTCAGTCCCTCAAATGTTTAACAAAGTTAAGAAAAGTTCAATCTTTCCCCTTTTTCTTGCAAAGTGACATTTCACAAATGTGTCTTCTACCAGTGTACAGTCAATAGCCATATTGCATACTCTACTCTCTACAATTTTTAATACTTTGCCCTTCTACCACAATTTTAATAAATTGAGCTCTTTCTGCTGGTATGACTGCATCTGTACTAATACCGGTCTTGGCTGCTTACTCGTGTCCATGTGTCCTTTCAGTTAAAAAATTCTGCTGGGGAATACCAGTCCAGTTCCTTGTTTATGTTTTCAGAAAGCTAATACAGTCTGTTCCTTCCAGTTTCTCTGATACAGCAGAAAATCGCAGGTTTTCCCTAAGTGCTCTGTCCTAAATGTACCATGTTCTAAAACAGCTATTCATGAGCGTACTGAGCGAGCCTTTTTTTCATTTCGACCTCTGATTTTTGCAGTTTTATCAGTACATCTGAACACCTGTTTAAAGTGTTTTTCCATTTTTTTCTAGCCTTTGTTATTTGAGATGATATTCTCCTTCAATGGTTCTTTTATTTTAATCAGCTCTGAGCACATATTTATTTTATCTTCTACATTATTGGAAGCCATGTCTTACCCCAAAGCTGGAGCTTGAATTGCTTTTTACTGAACAGTTGCAGGATTCTTCCTAGTCAGAGTTTTCTCTTCACTTTTTTGAGTTGACTTTCTTTCAGGTTAGGTTTCTTCTTTGCTTGCATCCAGACAATGAACTTACTAGCTAGTAACTGAATTTACTAAATCTGGCACAGTTACTGGTCCCTACCTCTCAGTTTCTTTTTCCACACTAAAAGAGCTGAAATGAAGGTGTCGATCAGTGTGTGTTGCCATCTAGGAAGTCCTCTGTAAGTTGCCCAACTTGCGAGATATTCAGTATTATTTGTATTATGAATTATACAATTAAATATATGTTTTTATAATTCTGTAAATATCCCAGTAAACACATGGACTTGTAGAGGAATTTCTTGTCATATGAAAGCTTATGTCTGGTTAACAAAAAGTATTAACAATATATGTCTATGCTGTACAGTTTCAAGATATGAAATTTGTGAAACTTTAGAAAAATATAATTTGGGGTTTGTGTACATTATAATTTAAGACGATGAATGCACTGACTTATCACTGGAAAGAATACTTTATTCTGACAACACTGTAACTTGAACAGTTTCAATAGCTTTTATTGTTCACAAAATAGTTACATTTGTTTTTCTTATGCCTAAGTTTATTTTTCAGAAAATGTTCTGGAATGCAAGATTATGTAAGTCATAGGACTTTCTTCTCTGGATGGCAGAAAAAGGCTGAACTCTCACTTCTGGTGACAGCTAAAGGCTTCCCTCTCAGGATATGCTCAGTCAATCGGTTGTCAGAGGAAGGGAAGTCTGAGCTTTTGAAAGCAGTGCTCAAAGATGCACCATCCTCATGAAAAATAATGAAGGGAGGGGTTGCCATCAGAGCTTGGAACCCAGAATCACTTCTAACTGAAGTAAAGGCCCCTAGAAGCATGGTTTTCGAAATACAAAATTTGATACTCAGAGGCACAAAGGGAGGAAGTGTGAGCTTTTCAAGGACAAAGTTAAGATCCCACAAAGGTGGAAGAGCTTTCCTAAGTGGTTTAAGATGGAGGACACTCCTAGGAAAGTACAGTTGTGTGCACTTATCATAAATTTTGATGTTCGAGTCAATTCACTGTTGCAGTCATCACATTTGGGTTATCCTGTCAGGGGTAGCTCTCAGTTGGCCGGAATACCAGGGGCTTAATATTTCTGCTTCGGCTGCTGTTGCTCCAGGACTGACGTCAGGTGGTCAGTGGTATAAAATCAGGCAGCCGACATTACATCAGTTTTTTTTTTGCCCTGTCAGGAGCCCCCCCAAATAGGGGGCTAGGTTATGGTGGAAGAACACCACCAGTAGAAAGTAAATACCAACAAATCCCTGTAAGGAGATAGGAAGATACAGAGGGAGAGACAAGGGGGATGAAGGGAGGGAAACCAAGACTGCAACAGTGAAAACACTCGAACATCTACATTTATGGTAAGTGTACAGAACTGTACTATGTTCTTCGTGTTTCACTGTTGCAGTTATCACATTTCGGTTGATTCCCAAAGCTGAAGAAAAGGGTGGAGGCAGCCAAGAAGACTGTGGGCTGGCTAGGATGCCCTGCAAGACTGCGGTGGCAAAGAATGGCCTGGATTTGGAGAAGATAGGCAGGTGGTAATGCTTGGTGAAGGTATGAACAGATGTCCATGTTGCAGCCTCCAGGATGTCCCTGGTGGGGACCCCTCTGAGAAAGGCTGCAGAGGTGGAGGTTGCTCTGGTGGAATGTGTCCTGACCCCCTTTGGGAGTGGTTTTCCATGCTGTCTGTAGCAGAAATAGATGCAGTGTGGTATCCATTTGGAGATTGTTTGTTTGGATATGGCCTTGCCCTCTGCTCCTGCTGTGAAGCTGACTAGCAATTGATCAGTTTTTCTGAAAGATTTAGTCCTGTTAAGATAGAATCTGAGCTGTCTGTGCACATCTAGAGAGTACAGAATCCTTCCCCCCTTGTTTTGTGGGTTAGGGGAAAAGGTGGGCAAATTTATGGATTGGTTAAGAGCCACACTGGACACCACTTTAGGCATGAAATATGTGTTGGTCCTGAGTGAGACTCTGTCAGCATGGAAAATGATGAAGGGCTCTACAGCCATGGGTGCATGCAGCTCTGATACTCTTCTAGCTGAAGTGATGGCCAGAAGCAACTCTGATGAAACTGCAGGTTCAAAGGGGGGGTAGGGTGACCTTTTCCAACACAAAGTTAAGGTCCCAAGCTGGGGTAGGAGATCTTCTGGGTTAGCCCCTCTTAGGAACTGTTTGATGAGAGGGTGTGAGAAGAGAGGAGGCTATGTACTGTAATGAGCAGAGATGGCATAGGCATGAATTTTAATAGAAGAGAAGGATAAACCTCTGTGTATTAGGTCTGCCAGGTAATCCAGGATGAGAGGTAGGGAGGGTTGTGCCGTTCCGGCTCCCTTAGCCTGGTTCTAGGTGCAAAACCTTTTCTACTTGTCAGCATAGGATTTCCTAGTGCTGAGGCATCTGGCCACACATACAACATCTAGGACTTATTTGCTTAGGCTGGCAGCTCGAGGGGTGGTCAGTGAATAAGCCAGGCTGCCAGGTTGAGCATCTGCAATTGGGGATGCATGAATTCTCCATTCCCTTGGGTCAGGAGTGTTGGGATCTGAGGTAGGTGCCACGGTGGCAGGAGTGACAGGCTGCGCAGCAGTGGGTACCAGTGCTGGCATGGCCAGTCTGGGGCAATCAGGATTGCCCTCAGTTTTTCCTCCCTTAGTTTAAGCAGTACCCTTGATATGAGTGGTAGAGGGGGAAATGTACAGACTGAGACTTTTAACCCACTAGAAGGATAGAGCATCCACATTCCAGGCCCTGCTGTGAGGTTGCCAGGTGCATAATTTTCTGAGTTGATGATCTGGTAGACAAAGAGGTCGACCTTCGGGGTGCCCCATTTCTGGGTTACAAGGGTGAATGTTCTGTGGTCTAGCTATCACTCATGTGGGTCTAGCAGGTTTCTGCTCAAGATGTCTGCCAGAGAGTTTAGACAGCCTGGCAGGAATTGTGCTAGCAGGTGTAGTTGCATGGCTGAGGCAGTGTGCCAAAGGGTCACGGCGAGCCAGCAGACAGGATAAGAGTGAGTCCCTCCCTGCTTGTTGATATACCACATCACTGTGGTGTTGTCTATTTTGATCAGTAGAGGCCCCGGGGAGAGTAGGGGTATGAAGGCTGTCAGGGTGTGCTGAACAGCTAACATCTCTTTTTGGTTGATGTGGAGATGCATTTGATTTTGGCTCCAATGGCCCTGAATGCACCTGCCATCCAGGTGTGCACCCCAGGCATAGTCTGATGCGTCTGTGGTGAGGGTCTGGGTGGCATGGGGTTGTGAGAAGGGAAGTCCCTTGTTGTGGTTGCAAGCTGCTGCCCACCAAAGAAAATCTTTCCTTAGAGAAGGTATCATTGGTATGAGAGTTTCCAGGTCTTGAGAGTGTTGACACCAAAGGCTTTTTAGGTACCATTGTAGTTTCCTCATATGCAGTCTGGCATATGGAATGAGTAGGATGCAGGAAGCCATGAACCCTAGAGCTTGCAGGATTTTCCTTACGGTTAAATTGGGTTCTGGTGGCTAGTTGAGAGAAGTAGCCTGTCAGATAGGCTTTATTTCTGGAGTAAAGAATGTCATCTGGGATGCTGTGTCCAGGCTTGCTCCCAGGAATACAATTTTTTGTGTGGGGACTAGTTTTGATTTCTTTTTGTTGATAGTATACTCTAGGGAGGTCAGTAGGTCCTGTACAAAATAGTCAAGTGCTGTAACAGCTTGTCCTGACTGTCTGCCTGAATCAGGCAATCGTCTAAGTATAGGTAAATGTGAATATTTCTTTGTCTGCAAAAAGCAATGGCGGAAGCCAGGCATTTTGTGAAAATTCTGGAAGCAGTGGATAAGCCAAAGGGAAGTGCAGAGAACTGAGAGTGCATAGATCCTGCCCTGAAATGCAGGTATTTCCTGCATCATTCCCTGATTGGGATGTGTAGGTAGGCCTCTTTTAGGTCTAGGGTGGCTAACCAAGCATCCTTGGAAAGCATTGGTAAAAGCTGCTGGAGGGTGAGCATTTTGAATTTTGGTAAATGCAGAAAGGTGTTTAGAATGGATAGATCGAGGATGGGGCGCCATGTGCCCTCTTTTCTGGGTACCAGGAAGAGTCTGGAGTAGAAACCTTGGCCTATCTGTTCTGCAGGAACATGCTGTATTGCCCTCATAGAGAGCAGGGAAAGGACTTGTCTTTTGGCCTCTGCCCACTGGTTTGGAGGAAGATCTGGGATCCCTTTTGGGGCTGGCGGAGTGTGGAAATAAAATTTGTATCCCTGGGACATTAGGTTATGGACCCATCGGTCGTTGGTAATAGTGGCCCAGTTGCTTGCGTGGAGGGAGAGTTTTCCTCCTAGGGGCACAAACAGGTGGGCAGAGGTAAGGGGTGGAGGTGTAAAGTCATTGTGAGTTCTTACCATAAGGGGGTGGTTTTGCACTCCCTGTTTTTGAAGAGGAGGAACTCCATTGCTTAGATCTCTGCATTCCCTGGGGCTGTTGTCTGGGAGGGGGGGGGTCTGCTTCCCCTGGGTCTCGGCTGAGCTGGTCTGGAGGGGGCAGGAAAGGACGAATGCTTGGAGAGGCAATGCCTACTGAACCTCTGAGGCTGAACCTGTAAGAAGTCTTTAACTGTCTGCATAGATTTAGCTTTTTCTTCCATCTTTTTTAAGACCTCTTCTGCCTTCGTGCCAAATAAGTTGTCTTTGTTCAATGCTGCATCCAATAATTTGGATGGTCTGGCAAGGTCTGTTCCTTAAGCCAAGCATGTCTTCTAAGGACAGAACCAGTGACTGCTGCCCTGCAAGATGCTTCTAGGGTGTCAAAGCCACATTGCAAGGTGTGCTTAGTTACTTGACTTGCAGAATGTATTAGCTCTTGTAATTCTTTATTTTCTGCACAAGCAGGAAAGGAATATATTTTTTGTTTGAGGAGTTCCATGGTATACTGCTGATATTTCAGCGTGTGGAACTGACAATTTAATGCTCGAATAGCAAGAGTAGCAGAGGTGTATACTTTTTTACCCTATCTGTCTAAAGCTCAGGAATCCCCATCTGATGGGGTGGGATTGTTAGCTGAAGTTGCTTTAATTCCTTTAGGTCCTTGAGAGATGACCTCTGGGTCAGCAGTAGGATTTTTGAAAAGAAATTTGTAAGAGTCAGGGACTGTGTAATACCTGTCAGGTTCCCTGGGAGCAGGAGGAAGGGTGTTAGGATTACAAATGGATTCCATAAAAACATCATCCACAACATCCAGGACAGGAGGAATGGCCACAGGTCTGTGCTGTGGTAAATCTAAGAATTCCCCGAGTCTCTTTTTGGACTGAGGATAGTCTTGACATTCCCATTGGAAATGCTCCCTTAAAGTATGAAGGGTTTCCCCAAATGAAAAATCCTCGGGTGGAGAGGCAGAAGGAATGGATTCCTCTGCATCAGAATCCTCAGAGAGGGGTTGCATGTCTTCATATTCAGATGCAAACAACAAAATACACAAAAAACTTTTGAAAAGCTTTAGAAACCAAGTTCAGCAAGCATACGAAACACAGAAGAGTCCCAGAATACGATCAATAAAATAGTAAGCCTTTAATGTAAGCGCTTTCGTGGAAGCCAATACCCCCACTTCTTCAGACAACTTTACAACATTCTCAAGCTTTATATATGCTTGATTTGTATCATTAATTATTTAATTATCAATCAACCAATCTGCCACTTAAAAACTATTATAAACACATACCATTAGGTTCCAATGTTAAAAATAGCACAATGTGTGCATTATATAAATAAAAAGCATCTCTAAAAAACATCTCTAGAAAAGCTTTATATATATGTGTATATAAACATGTTTTGAATAAAAAATATGTATATACATGCCCTAAACAAAAATATATGAATGTGTGTAAACTTCATTATTAAATATCGAATGTCTAGTGACTGCCTACTTAGCAACTTATCTAGTTGCATTAGTCCAACTATTATCTACGTAATGCCTTAAGCTTTAGTATACTTTTAATGGACATATATTCATTTAATCCAGTAGGGGAATAAGCAAAAGTCCTTATTTGCCAAAATATTTCCTGTTCTTCGAGGATGAGCTGCCAAGGCCCTCCTCTTGGCTCATATGGGATTTGTTGTAATACAGAAAATGTAAATATATGCATTGGGTGAGCCATAACATGCTTTGCTAATGCATTATTAATGTCCCCCCTAAGAATACTATATTGATGTTCATATATTCTTTGCTTGAATTTTCTTTCGGTTTTACCGATATAAAAGGATGGACATGCATCACAAATTGCCACATACACCACACCCCTTTTGATTCACAACTGTATCTCCCATTCAAAGTGTAGAGCTTATCTCTTATCTTGATAGAAATCCCTGTTTTGATGGACTTACAATAAGAGCATACTCCACATTTTCTCATTCCTATGGTATTGGCTTCCATGCCTTTCCTCTTTGCACTATTTTTTCTTTCTACTATACTTTTTAAGTTTGGGCCTCTTCTAAAAGTAAACTTAGGTCCAGTACCTAGTGTTTTATTAATCATATGATCTTCTGTTATAATGGCCCAATTTTTAAAAAAGATTTCTTTAATTTTTTTGGAGTCAGTGCAAAAGGTAGACAAAAAGCTCAGTATAGGGTTATCGTTATCCCTTGATCGACCCATATTTTCTTGGGATAAAATATCATTCCTGTTTACATTCACCTGGCCACGACAAGGGGCTTGAAATGTCCAATTTCTCTCTTTGCCCTTACTTCTGATATAACATCCATCAATAAGCTGTAGGGATAACCTCTCTTAAGAAACATAGTTCTCAATGTTTCGCATTCATCTAGGAAATCTGCGTCATCAGATACCATTCTTGCTACCCTTACCAGTTGGCCCTTAACCCCAGCTTTCTTTTGGTGGTAAGGGTGACAACTGGAAAAGTGTAGAAGGGCATTAGAATGTGTTGGTTTTCTATAAATTGTGGTTTTATACTGGGATTTATTCCTGTCTTTTGTTACTTTCACATCAAGATATGTTATAGAATCAACCCTGACGTTGTAAGTAAATTCTAAAAAATCAGTCATGGCAGTGATGTCAGTAATGAAATTATCTATAAGTTCAAGTTCACCTTTCCATACTAGACACATATTGTCTTGATAGCGTGTGTACCAGAGGACATTCTGCTGGAACAATTTGTTCTTAAATAGACATGATCGTTCCCAGTGGGCCATAACACTGTTGGCAAAGCTGGCCCCACACGGTGACCCCATGGCCACCCCTGTGTTTTGTAAAAACATTTTGTTGTTAAACATAATGTAATTATTTGACAAAACAATATCAAGCAATGTTTCCACTAGATAAACCTTGTTGTCATCTGCGTTATGATAAAGCATGAATTCCCTTGTCCATGAGATCCCTAAAACTTGAGGAATGACCGTGTATAAATCTTTCACGTCTATGACTACAAATATATATTTGTCATCAAATTGTAACTTATTTATATTTTCTAAAAAGTTCCAAGAATCCCTACATATTTGTTGTTCCTTACTCAATAAATGTTTTAAAATACTATCTATAAATTTGGCACATGCATAGGTTATGGAACCTCTACCGTCCACAATAGGCCTGAACGGTGGGTCCACTAAGCTTTTGTGTAACTTAGGTGTGCCGAATATTATTGGGATTCTAGGGGCAGGCATGGACAAGTACTGGAAGGTATCCATGTCTATAGACCTTTCCAAAAACAAGTCATCCAGCATTGTTCTAATTCTTTTATAGGCAGTATTAACTTCGTTAAGGCTAACCAAAGTGTAGGTATCCAAAGTCAAATATTGTAACATTCTTCTTTCATATTCAGATTAGTCCATGAACACCAAGCCACCCCCCAATCTGGATTCATGCTGGATTCATGACCCTAATGTTACAATAACCCAACACTCTTATAAAATCCCATTCATCCCTACTAATGTTAGTTCTATCAAGTTTTTTACCTTTCGCATCCAATAATGACCTTAAATCAGTTTCACACATTTTTTCAAATATGTTTAATGTAACTTGTAGGGGGGGGTGGTAAATACACTGGATACCCTAAGTGTGTTAGTTAGAGAAGAGTTAGTACCCATAAGCACTGCCAAATTCAACTTACGAACATACAACTTGAGGTCCACTATGGTTTTAACAACATCGCCCCTTCGGTCAGGGAAGAAAGACAAACCACTTGCAAAGAAATCAGTCATACTCTGTTCTATGTTAAGAACTGTATAATTAAATATTTTGAAATCACCCTGAGAGCTTAGAAGTGTGGTAGGACCCTCAGGTTCATTTATTGTTATCTTCTTCTCTGATTCTTGCGACCTTTTCTCTGCCGTTGGTTCTTGTTGTTGTCCGTATTGTTTGGTATTACCCCATTGCCCCTCCGAAAACCCCGGTCATTATTGGTTCCATTACGGTCAATATTGTTCCTCCTGTCATGATGGGGGGGCCTGATCCTGAATATTATTGTTCCTGATTCTCTCACTACGCCGTACTGTGGAAGACTGGGGGTTCATATTATGAACCCCTGGTTCATTTGCCTCAGATGTTGTGTCCAACTCAGAATTGTGTGTATCCTGGGGTGAGTTCATATTAGATACCATTGGTGGTGGAGGATATGCTTTCTTGTTCGCATATTCCTTAAGATCCCTATCAATTTTCCTTTTCTTATTGGCCAGTAACTTATTCATTGTAGCGTCAATACTAGTAAATATCCTGGCATAATCATATTTATATCTGTTAAAATCCTTATCTCCACAAATGGCATGTTCTAAAACCTCAAGTTCGACTTTGAGGTTATTAATCGCCCCTTTGTAAAAATGTAGAAACTCAAAACCTTGTTTGTCAAACAAGGATATTAATTCCTGATGAAAAATAGAATTTCCTATCAACCCCACAGCGTATCTCCATTGCCGCAACCCTTTAAGCACAATGTTTTTTGATATACATTCGTGAAAGTATGCCGTTTCTAGTTGTAACTTATGGCACTTGAATAATTTCTGGTCAAAACTATGAAGTAGATCAATAATATTACTCACCGTTGCATCATCCTTGTGCCCTTCCTCATTGTTCACTGTTATGTTGAAAAAAATCCTTGTTTTTGAGGAAATTCGACATAGAAGGGACACCATTATTGAAAGGTACCTGTTGAGAGATACTCAATGTATTTCCTGGTGTGTTTGAAGGTCTACCCACTACATTATTCCATCCTAGTTCGGTAAAGCCATCACCATTATTCACAGTGTAAGACACCCTTACTTGGCCATCAGTAGAAGCTGGAAAAAAAGGCTCCGACACCGGATTCAACGTAGACGGACTCCGCTGGGTCCTAGTTTCCTGGTTGAGCTTCTGTGACAGAGCATCCACTCTCCCTAGTAGTACGTTGACTAAGGCAGTCAGGTTCCCAATAGCATTCGCTTCTGGGGAAGTAATAATAGTAGCAGAACTCTCAGCATTCCCGTTTTGTTGAGAGAAGAGAGACTGAGAACCACTTCCATTTTCGCTTGCCATAAATCCAAACACCAACAACAAAATACACGAAAAACTTTAGAAACCAAGTTCAGCAAGCATACAAAACACAGAAGAGTCCCAGAACACGATCAATAAAATAGCAAGCCTTTAATGTAAGCATTTTCGTGGAAGTCAATACCCCCACTTCTTCAGACAACTTTACAACAAAATTCTCAAGCTTCATATTCAGATGAATCACAGTCATCAGACTCCTGTTCAGATAAAAATACTGGTGACAAGTCTCTTTCTTTTGGAAAAGGTAGGCTGGCTTCCCCTAATAAGCATAATAAGGTCTTCCGCCATTTTAATCATTTGAGACTGAGGCAAGGAAGCAGGTGCCTGAGTCTGGGTCGTCGTTTTTTGGGTACGTTTCATACCCTGGGCCTTAGAAAAGTACAGTTGTGTACACTTACCATAAATGTAGATGTTCGAGTGTATTCACTGTTGCAATCATTACATTTGGGTAATCTGCTGCCAGGTTGCACTCAGTCGGCCTGATTAACAAAGTCTTGGGTCCTGCGTTGGTTGCTGTCCCTTCTTCCATGACGTCAGGTCGTCAGGGGTATAAAACATGCAGCCGACGCCATTACATCAGTTTTTCTTGCCCCAGATGTCAGGTGCCCCCCAAATGGGAAGCAAAATAAAATTAAACACACAAAAATATACCTCCAACCAAAAGCAAATACACCAAAAAGGCTTTTAAGCATAGTAAAAGAAAGTAGAGGTATAGTAAGAGAAAAACAGGGGGCTGGAGGGAGGGTAACCAGGACTGCAACAGTGAATACACTCGAACATCTACATTTATGGTAAGGGTACACAACTGTACTATGTTCTTTGTGTTTCACTGTTGCAGTCATTACATTTGGGTACATTCCCAAAGCTATGGTTGGGAGGATGGATTTATACAGCATTAGGACCAGCTATAAGGCCCTACAAGACAGCAGTGGCAAAGCCAGCTCTGGATTTAGAGAAAACTGGTAAATGATAATGCTTGGTAAAAGTATGAACTGAACTCCAGGTAGCAGCTTCTAGAATTATCCCTGGTAGGAACACCTCTGAGAAAGGCTGCAGAAGTAGATGTAGCCCTGGTGGAATGAGATCTGATCCCCTGGGGGATAGGTTTTGCATGGTGCTTATAGCAGAAATTAATGCAATGGCTTATCCATTTAGAAATGGTTTGTTTTGAAATAGCCTTCCCCTCTACCCCTGCAGCAAATGTTACCAGCAGTTGTTCAGTTTTTCTTCGAGGTTTAGTCCTGTCCAAGTAGAATCTAAGTTGTCTGTGCACATCAAATGAATGCAGAATCTGTTCCCCTTTTTTCTGTAGATTGGGAAAGAAAGTTGGCAAATGAATGGACTGATTAAGAGCCACACTGGATACCATCTTGGGCATGAAGGATGGATTGGTCCTGAGTGACACCTTGTCTGCATGAAAGATTATGAAAGGCTCCACTGCCATAAGGGCCTGCAATTCAGATATCCTTCTAGCTGAAGTGATTACTAAAAGGAAGGCTGTTTTCCAAGAAAGAAATTTTAAGTCTGCAGTAGCAGCTGGCTCAAAAGGAGGTAGAGTGAATTTCTCCAATACAAAGTTAAGGTCCCGGGCAGGGTTTGTAGCTCTCCTGGGTGGTCTCAAGTTTTTGGCCCCTCTGAGGTACTGCTTGAGCACAGGATGAGAGAAGAGGGGAGGATCTGTGTTATAATGAGCTGAAATGGCTGAGGTGTGGATTTTAATGGAGGAAAAAGACAGGCCCTTGTGAAGCATCTCAGTTACGTATTGCAAAATCTGAGGTAATTTGGGCGCTGCTGTGCTCACCCCTTGAGAATGATTCCAGGCACAGAATCTTTTCCATTTGTCAGCATAAGATTTTCTAGTACTAGGTCTTCTCACCTCCAAGATGACATCCAGCACAGGTTTGCTGAGGGATGCTAAGGGTGAATTTAAGTGATTAGCCAAGCTGCAAGGTTCAATGTTGGGAGCTGAGGGTGCAGAATTTGGTTCTCCTGCTGAGACAGTAAGGAAGGTGTCTGAGGTAGGTGCCATGGAGAAATTTGTGACACTGAGCAGGAGTGGGTACCAGTGTTGGCGTGGCCAGTCTGGAGCAATCAAAGTCATTTCTGGTTTGTCTTGTTTGACTTTTAGCAGAACTTTGGAGAGCAGAGGCAGAGGGGGAAAGGCATAGACTGATAGGTTTTTCCAGCGGAAGGACAGAGCATCCACTTTCCAGGCTTTTTTGTGAGGAGGTCTTGTGCAAAATTTGTCCAACTGGTAATTCTGGGGGGATAGTGCAGACACCTAAAAAGAAACTACACATAGATGGTTCAGACAATACATAGGTGGTATTGACAGGCTTCCTGAGGGTTCAAGGTAATGACTACCAAATCAGAGGACAAAGCCATAATCCTGAAAGAGATGTATGCTGTTACTCAGGCCTTGCAGATCTTATCCCTCATCTGGGGTCTGAGCCCACTCAGAATTTTCACAGACAATTCTACAGTCATGTGGTACATAAACAAGCAGGGAAACAATATCTTATAAGCTGTGTATACTGGCTGTTATGGCATGAAAACTGGCCTTAAAAATAAACCTATCCTTCCAAGCAGTGTACCTCCCTTCCCAGGACAACGTCCTGGCAGACTTTTTAAGCAGAATGAGGAAAGATCCTTACAACTGGATGGTGAACAGAGATGTTTTCCTAGACTAATCCACAAATGGGGTATTCCTCAGTTAGACTTGTATGCCTCCGGCCGCAACAAGGACTTGCTATCAGGCATGGAGGAAGGATGAGTCATCCTCGTCTTGGAAGAGGAGGTTCCTTTATGCCTTCCCACCTCTACCACTGCTCCCAAAGTTCTTGTTAAAGATCCAGAGAGAAAGCCCAACAATCTTACTGGTGACTCCCTTTTGGCTAAGGCAACATTGGTTCCTCTTTCTCTCCCACCTATCCAGGGGTGATCACCACAGGTGGACATACACAACACAAGAATTCACTTCTCATCCCAGCATATCCTCCCTGAACCTGACACTGTGGATGATACGATTATTATCCGTTTCAGGCACCAATTTGCTGATGACATGATACAGGCCCTTCAGGAGGTAAGAAAACATAGTACTAGTAAGTCTTGTATATCCAAGCAGAAAAAAATTTCTATCTGGTATCATGCTAAAGAACAGGACCCTATGCTAAAAGGAGTCCCTACAATCCTCTCATATTTGTATGAGTTACTTAAAGTTGGCATTGCACACACTTCAATCAAGGCACACATCAGCAATTTCTGCATGCTTGCTTCTACACCTTCCCCCCTTCTGTCTGTGTTAGAGGTAAAACAGTGTGTTCTTCATGTTTCACTGTTGCAGTCATCAGATTTCGGTTATCCTGCCAGGGGTAGTCCTCAGTCAGCCCAAATACCAGAAGCTTGGTATTTCTGCTTTGGTTGCTGCCGCTCCAAGACTGACATCAGGTTGTCAGTGGTATAAAATCAGGCAGCAGATGCCATTACATCAGTCTTTCTTGCCGAGGAGCCCGAAGCAGAAATAGTTTGCACGAGTGCCAGTCAGCCGCTACCTGAGTTTTTGTTTCCGAATTGAAGTTGAAGTCTTCTAAAGCTAACTACCCCGTTGGAGATCCTTTTTACTTGCTCTAACCGATGTCAGAAAAAGTTAACAGTTGTCTTACCTGTGGAAAGCAAATACCACACCGAGACTTCCATTCTTACTGTGTCACCTGTTTAGGCCCACACCACTATGTCCCTCGCTGTCGCTTTTGTGCTTTGTTCAATGCCTGAGCTATACGTCATCAGGCCCTTATTGTAGCTAGATATTTTCACTCTCAGTCCTCGAATTTCAATATGGCTTTCTTTGGTAAGCTATCCGACTACTGGTCTTCCGAAAAAACGTAAGGATAAAGATACAGACCGCATAGGTCCAAAACTGCAGACGACGCTATTTGTCATTTATCCGGTCCTCAGTGAGGTGCTTTTGCAGCCCCTGATGCCCGCTTCTGCGGATTTGCAGGCCACTACCGAGACCCTTTCGGAGTTCGGTATGCCGCAAGACTCTTCGACTAAGGATCCTGCGGATGTCTCTACCTTGGATGGGTCCAGAGACGCTGAAAAGGCACTGGCTTCTGAGGAAGTACTTTGCACTACCGATACTCGACACAGATAAACAACTTCTTTCACGTCTTCAGTTCCATCTAAAACTACCAATATGTTCTTCGTGTTTCACTGTTGCAGTCATTACATTTGGGTAATCTGCTGGCAGGTTGCCCTCAGTCGGCCTGATTAACAAAGTCTTGGGTCCTGCTTCGGTTGCTGTCCCTTCTTCCAGGACGTTAGGTTGTCAGGGGTATAAAACATGCAGCCGACACCATTGCATCAGTCTTTCTTGCCGTGCGGTGCCCGAAGCAGAAGCAGTTCGCAAGTGCCGGTCGGCGGACTCCTGAAATTTTTGTTTTCGAGTTTCAGAACCGAAGTCTTCAACTTAAAGCTAAGTACCCCATTGGGGAAACTTTTTCTTGCTCCCTAACGATGTCAGTAGAAGTTAACAATTGCATTACTTGTGGGAAGCAAATACCACATAAAGATTTTCATTTGTACTGTATTCCTTGCCTAGGCCCTGAACACGACGTACCTTGCTGTCAATTTTGTGCTTTATTTAATGAACGCACTATCCGTCGTCGGTACATTTGTGCCTCTAAATATTTCGATTCTCGGCTTAATTATCCAGAAATGTCGTCGGTTAGCCATCCGGCTACCGGAATTCCGAAAAAACACAAAGAAAAAGACAGAGACAGGCCGTCAAGGTCCAAAACTGCCGACGATGCTTCTCCTAAGCCAGTCAATAGTTCGCCGGTACTTAGTGAGGGGCTTTCACAGACCCTGATACCCGCTATTTCTGACTCGCAGGCCTCTACTGAGACCCATTCGGAGTCTGGTATGCCGCAAGATGCTTCACCTATGGAACCCGCGGATGTCTCTTCCTTGGATGGGTCTGGAGCCGCTGTGCAAACACCGGCTTCTGAGGGTGTATTCAGGCCTATAGACTTTCATATTAAACCGACTCCACCTTCTATTCTAAGGCCTAAATCTCGAACTGTGTCTAAAAAACTGGCGCCTAGGCCACATGTTCAGGCTCCTATGCCTAAAAAACAAATGATCAAAATGGCTGAAGATCTTATTACTCTAATCAGGGGTAGTCAACCCCCCGCCCCCTTCTAAGAGGCCTAGGACTGAGCTTGACTATGAATCTTCTGATCAGGACTCGTTTTCTTCTAATTCTTCCAATGACCTGGATTTGTCCATTCCTACTTATGAGGATTTTAATGCAGAGGATTCCATTCCCTCTGCTTCCCCCCTGAGGACTTTTCTTTTGGGGAAACTTTACATACCTTAAGGGAGCATTTCCACTGGGAAAGTCAGGAATTTTCTGAATCTAAAAAGAGGCTTAGGGATTTCCTTCTTCTACCTCAGCATAGGCCTTTGGCTATACCTCCTGTACTAGACATTGTTGATGTGTTTTCAGAATCCAGTATGGCCCCCAATTCTCTGCCTCCGGCTCCTAGTAAACCTGACAGATACTACAGGGTTCCTGAGTCCCACAAGTTCCTTTTCAAAAATCCTGTTGCAGACCCAGAAACCATTTCTCAGGGGCCCAAGGGCATTAAGGCTTCTTCTGCTAAAAATCCTACCCCTTCTGATAGAGACTCCAGGGCGCTGGATAGATGGGGGTAAAAAGGTTTATACTTCTGCAACCTTGGTAATCAGGGCTTTAAACTGCCAATTTCATATGCTAAAATATCAACAGCATATTATGGGACTGCTTAAACAGAAAATTATGTTGAGTTCTGACTGTGTGGAAAATAAAGATTTACAGGATTTATTGCATTCAGCTGAACAAGTTGGAAAACATACTTTGCAGTGTGGTTTTGATTCTTTAGAGGGCTCTTGCAGGGCTGCTGTTACTGGGTCTGTGCTTAGAAGGCATGTTTGGCTTAAGAAGCAATCTCTGCCTGATCATGTTAAAGAAAAATTGCTGGATGCTCCTTTAAGTCAGAACTGCCTGTTTGGCAATAAGGCTGAAGAAGTTTTAAAAAAGATGGAAGATAAAGCTAAATCTATGCAAACTGTGAAAGATTTCTTACAAGTGCAACCTCCAAGATTTAGTAGGCACTGGCCTACTAAGAATTGGTCCTTTCCAGCTCCTTCCAGATCCACTTAAGCCAAACCCAGACACACCAAAAGCACCAGGTTTCAGTCCCAAGGGACTCTCAGAAGTAAGCAATGGGGGGGGGGGCCCTCCACTTCCAAATCTGGAAATAACAAGACACGCCCCTATGGTAAACAGTCTCAATAACTTTCCTTTAAAATTACCAAGCAGTTACCTTTTAACCGCCCCTTTGGGGGGAAAGATTGCTCTTCATGTAAAAAACTGGGAACTCATAACCCAGGAGAAATGGGTTTTAAATATAGTGTCCCAGGGATACAGATTTCATTTCCACACGTTGCCAACACCAAACGGGTGGCCAGACCTGCCCCCAAATCAGTGGGCAGAGGCTTAGAAACAAGTACTTTCCCTCTTAAACATGGAGGCTATCCAACCGGTACTAGAAGAGGAAAAGGGACAAGGTTTCTATTCCAGGCTTTTCCTGGTACCCAGAAAAGACAAATCATAGTGTCCAATTCTGGACCTGTCTACTCTAAACACCTTTCTGGACATTCCAAAATTCAAGATGCTGACTCTTCACCAGTTACTTCCTATGCTAGGCAAGGATGCCTGGTTGGCAACTCTAGATTTAAAAGAAGCTTACCTGCATATCCCAATCAGGGAATCTTGCAGAAGATTCCTATGCTTCAAAGCAGGCTACTTTCATTATCAGTTCTCTGCACTGCCCTTTGGCTTGTCTACTGCGCCCAGGGTATTCAGAAAGTGCCTGGCTCCAGTAATTGCATTTTGTAGGCAAACAAATATTCAAATATATCCATACCTGGACGATTGTCTAATTCAGGCAGAAAACCAAGCCATACTTATAAATCATCTGGCATTTGTAAAAAGGGTTCTAACTTGTCTAGGGTACACCATAAACGAAAAGAAATCACAACTGGTACCCTCTCAACAGATTACATTCCTGGGTGCAAGCTTGAATACAACTGCCCAGATGGCTTTCCTCGCGCCAGAAAAGCAAAGTCATTTGGTAACTTACTTCAAACAAGTGGCCACAAAAACCCTACTATCTGCAAGACAAATACTGCAAGCCTTGGGGTTCATGGCCTCCTGCATTCTACTAATTCCATATGCAAGACTGCATATGAGGAAACTTCAGTGGTACTTAAAAAGTCTATGGAGTCAACATTATCACAGCCTGGAAACAATGATTCCTATCATACCTTGTCTGCGCCTAGAGTTTCTATGGAGGGCAGAGGCCTGCCACCAAAACAAGAAACTGCCATTCACACTACCCCCTGCCGCCCAAACCCTAACTACAGACGCATCAGACTATGCATGGGGGGGCTCACCTGCCAGGGAAGTGCAGTCATAGCAAATGGAGCCCAAATCAAATGCACCTACATATCAATCAAAAAGAAATGTTAGCTGTACAGAATGCTCCGACAGCCTTCAAGGACTACATTAATCCAGGACAACTAATGGTAAAGACAGACAACACCCCGGTTATGTGGTACATAAATAAGCAGAGGGGTACACATTCCTACCCCCTCTGCAGACTAGCCATGGCATTGTGGAACACGGCCTTGAGCTACCAAGTGCAACTACAAGCTCAATTCCTGCCAGGAAAACTGAATATACTGGCAGACGGACTAAGCAGAAATCTCATGGACCCACATGAGTGGAAACTAGAACCACGGATTTTCAACATGTTGACAAGCAAATGGGGGAGCCCAGACATGGATCTATGTGCCTCCCCCCAAAATTACCAGTTGGACAAATTTTGCACAACTCCTCCTCACAAAAAAAGCCTGGAAAGTGGATGCTCTGTCCTTCAGCTGGAAAAAACTATCAGTCTAGATGACGGATACGATCTGCAAGGCCTGAATAACAGCATACATCTCTTTCAGGATTATGGCTTTGTCCTCTGATTTGGTAGTCATTAACCTTGAACTCTCAGGAAGCCTGTCAATACTACCTATGCATAGTCTGAACCATCTATGTGTAGTTTATTTTTAGGTATCTGCACTATGAATGGCAGGCCTGGGTTTTGGTTTATATACAACACCCACCACAATTTTTTTTCTTTCTTCAGGCAGGGGAGAAGTGGGATCTTGGTATCCAAGAGGATGAGAATGTTGGGACCAGACAGATGTTAGGTACCACTGAACCCTTCTCATTTGCAGTCTGTCAAAGGGGATCATGGGTTGGCTGCAACCATGAATTCTAGTGTCCTGAGGACTTCTCTTTGCAGGGCAAGTTTGAAGGAGTACAAGAGATTGAAAGCAGTCTGAGATATTCTATATCTTTATCTGTAAAAAGGACTGCTTTAAGCTTGGTATCCAATCTACAGCCCAGAAAAAACAGGTCTTGGGTAGAGTTCAGTGTGGACTTCTTGACTGGTGCCAACACTTTGTAAACGCCCGGGGGGGGGGGGGGGCTGCAGATAGTCCAAAGGGGACAGCAGAGAACTAAAAGTGAATCACAGAAATTTACTAAGAGAATGATGGATTAGTACATGGAGGTAGGAATCCTTGAAATCCAAATGCTAGAAAAGTCTGCGAACTATAAAAGGCAAGAGAGTCTGGAGCGACATTTTGAATGAGGGGACCATGAAGAAGGTGTTGAAGAGGAACACAAAAAAAAGTCTGAAATAAAACCCTCTTCCCATGTGCTGTTTTGGAAATGGTTCTCTTTTACCTTGATCAATCAGGGCTAGAATGATGGGAGCAAGAGCTTACCCTGACTGGGAAGGAAAGGAGAGGAGAGGAGAGGAGGGAAGCCTTTGAAAGGAGAGATTTCCTTCCAGGCCATTCTGCAACTCTTTTGAATAATGGAAAGGACACATTTGTCTGTGGTTATGAGGTGGAAAATTGATAAGGATGATGTGAATCTTTTTGAGAGGGGAAGGGATGAACCAAGGGGGGGCAGGGGGAGGAAGAAAGTAGACAGACTGATTTGTCTGGGTATGGACGGCAATCAGACTTAGAATCCCTGTCTGGTTTACCTTGGTATCTCTTCCTAGGCATTTTCTTGCCCTTGGGTGGATGGTCTAGACTCCCTGCGAGGGAAAGGTATTTGTTAGGTAATTTATTTGATATATGGGGACAGAAGGGAGGAAAACATGTCGCAATCCTTCATAATTTTCCCTATCTCTTGTAAAGTTTGAAATATGCCGACTGCATCAAGGACAAATAAAAGATCCCTATACAAAACAGAATCTAAAAGCTTGTTTTGGATGTCCTCAAATAAGGTCTGACAGCAAAGCCATACGTACCTTCTGATGACAGAACCACTAGCAGCTGATCTGGAGGAGGCTTCCACTGTGTCATAGCTGTGCTTGATGCACCTGTGAATCCTCAGTCTCCATGGACATGGTCTGTTGCTTAATGTCTGGCCCTTCCATAAAAGACAAAATTCTATTTAAATTAGTCATTTGAATTTGACAGCTAAAAACTCAGAAAGGCAACGTGGATGAGGTGCACACTTTTCCCCAAATCTTTATATTACCCTGGTATCATTGTCAGAGGGAAGGTCCTTAGCAGCAGATAGGAGTTTGGAGAGCTTATCCATAGAAACGGAAAAACAAAAGGGTCTGCCACATGGGTCTTGTACAGAAACATTAGATCTTCAGCCACTTTATAAAATCTATCACACCTTTTAGGTGATGGTCACAGAGTCAGGAGCATTGGAAGTAGAGGGAAAAACATCCGGAAAGGCCTCCACGGCAGGAAGGTCTGGAGCATGTGCAGGGAAGCCCACATTTAGCAAGTTAGAATACCCTTTGGTACATCAGAAATCTGTCTGGATTTCCACACAAAATGTTATGTTAGAAATATTTTCTCCAAAAGAAGCTTCCTCTACAGGAAAATCAGGGGATAAGGAGTCCTGGTCATCAGAGGCCACTTGGTGTGGGCAGTGAATTTGTGAAAAGTAGGCCAGAGGATGCTCATCTGAATCAGTCTCAGACATCTCTTCCTCAGAGGATGATCACCGATGTCTCTTGTGAGGGGTAGCAGGAGAAGGGATAGAAGGGACAAAAGGTGGCAGCCTGAGTGCCAAGACAGCCTTAAACAGGCCATGGAAAAAATCCATCCATTCATTTTCCTGGCATGTCTGAGTTGAGGAAATATTTTTGGTTTGCTGTTTTTTCTTCTTTGTAGTAATATCTGCTTTAATAAGATGCAAAGATCTGACCCCCTGACATACTTTGATTAATGACTAAGGGTTCTTCTGATATAATTAGACAGGGTTTCCCCTTCTCACTAGCATTAGTAAGGTCATTTTAGGTGTGTGCAAATTAGATGCCATACTGACCTAAGGGGGGGTTATAGTAACAGTAAAAACAGCAACTGTAGCAGTCAAGACCAGGATAAAAGTATGGTTCTAATAAGCGAACTATACATAGAGAAAATAATAAATACTGAACCAGCACAACACAATTTATTTTAATAAACAACTGGAGCGAAAAAGTAAGCACTTTCACGATGTTCACATTGCTTCATCAGACTGACTGATTACACCAAGCACATTCAATTTAAAGTAAAATAACAGCCAATCAACTGCTTAGCGTTCATTAATGATCAATAAAATGTTTAACAATCTTAAAGCACAATACAAAAAAAGTGTAAAAAAACAGAAACTAAGTTCCAAATAAAAAACGCAAGTCATAAAAAGCACTTAGACAAACAGCAAATCAATGTCTAAGTGGACGTGCTTTTAAAAAAATGTTTCAGGGATAACACAATTCAAGCCAGGTGGTTTATCAGCATTAAAAAATAAAATTCTTATATGAACCAGTGATAGCTAAAGATACCAGTGAGCATACGGAGAACAGATTGACAGGTGTGAGACCTGGGTTCAGACTAGCTGAAAGATAATCTTAAGTTTTTCCCTTATAGGTCTGCTTATGTACCCCTTATGCCTACATGCTTTGGTCACATGTTGGATGTATGGCTCTTTGGAAGGTTATGGCTTTGATACCTAGTCCAACTAGGTTATTTGGTGAGATAAAAACAGTTCAGAATAGTGCAACACTGACTTATGGAAGGACACGTGAGTCTGCTGGAAGCTTGATGGGACTGCTTGTTTTGCTTTTCTAAAAAAAAGACCAGGAGTTTTGGAAGATTTACAAAAAGTGGACTGGAAAATCTTACTAACTCCCTAGATCAATTTAAGTACAGGAACAACAGAAAAGACAAACAAGACCTCCTTATCCAAAGCAGAATTTAGTGTCTCAGTTTTCACTTCAGAAAATTTCTGATAACATACCCAAGCAAAATGTCTCATCACAGTATCAGCAGCTGTAGCTCTGTACACTGTGCCAGCACAATCATGCATATTTAAAGAATGTTTAGACATTTGAGAAAAAGTAACAATAATATGACTCAGAAAGGGCCAATTTTCTGAGGATAGTGTACCGTAATTGTCTATACAAGTCAACATGAAACTTCAAACTACTGGCCTAGTAATTCATTATTCTGAAGTCAGACCTGAGGTAAGAAAACAAATATTTGTTACACTAATGAACTATATAATCTGGATTTGTCTTTTTTTGGACAGAAGCTATACTATCGTATTATTACAGAAAAAATCAGAAATACCCTCCAAAGCTGGCAGAATACACTGGATAGGTATAGAATATGTGGTATATCCACTTGTACATATCACAGTATCTCCTTAAGGAGGTGGACTGTCAATTTGTTCACGCAGAAGTACATTACTCATCCTGGTCAAGTCTCAGGAGGGAAAAACTCTATAGGAGAAACTGAGGAAGCACTCTCCTCAGGATCAGAGTCAGGTGCCAATGAGAAAAATTCAGAAGTCATCTGGTCCCTGTCATTATCAGAATCCTCTGATAAAACATTCTAAGGATTTGTGGAATTAATGTTTAATTTTTCCTGCTGTTCCACAGGATTCAAAGCCTGCAATAAATCCTTAGCTAAAGTAAGTGATCCATCACTGTCTTTATTATGAATACGTCTAACCTTTTTTTTTTTTTAGTCTAGAAACATCCCTAGGAAGAGAGACAGACTGAGGGATAGCACTTCAACCCAGGAAACAGGTCTCATACCTTGGATACCCAGGAGGAACCTTCCGGAGAAAATTCTTTACTCAAAGATAACAGTTCTCCTATGCTTGGTATGGGTATTGTAACAGCCACAAAGAACGTGGCTAACCTCCAGTTCTTGGTGGCAGAAAGGACTACACAGTGGGCCCCAAGAAGCCAGTGAGTGGTCTGAGGAGCAAACTACAGATACTGCAGAGTCACCCACCAATATCTGAGGCATAGACTGAGCCTGCAGTATAAGCAGAGGCTTTTTAACTTGTTCTCCTCCTTTAGCTACAGCAGGAGGAGGAAGTGCAGGACCAGTATGGGTGTCCATATTCTTACTGAGGGAAAAGCCTGTTTGCTGGAGCAAGTCAATCGGAAGGTAAGCTATATTCTCGTGCTCACAAGCAGTACATTTCAATCTCCACAATTCAGAAGTCTCTCTTCACAGAAAGCGCCATTAAATTAAGTAAAAATGCAAGTTAAGTTGTCATGAAGTATACAGAAGCACACATATCCACTTGCAATCTTTTAAAACATTTAATTCCTTCAATTCATACACAAAAGTGCAAAAACAGCACATTTTCTCACAAAAGTGCCCCAGACATAGTTAATTAGTCCCAGCAACTAAAACTACTTTGTCTGGTAAGACTTTACTTCTAAAATGTCAACACTATACATTGCTGCATTTTTTAAGCTCATACATCTGTTTAAATATCCTTATACTTGTGGGCTTACATCACACATTGGACATAAGGCTCTCCGGAAGGTTTTGGCCTCGATAACCTGGCCGGTGTCAATTACTTGTCAAAAAACAGAAACTTATCTGCCAGACAAAAGTTTACAGCTAACCATTGATCCTGTGAAGCACAAAGGTTGCTCTCTCAAGGATAGGAAGACTTTGGTGCATGTGTAGAAGGAATCCTGAGACTTATGAAAAACTGTCTGCAGCTACAGGCTACTGCAGCAGTGAGAATGATAAACATCCTTATGACCAGTGAACTTGTCTTGGTTACCAAAGAAGAAGGAGAAACAAACACAAAAGTCCAGTGACTCTACTGGAATTATAGCATGTTATCTTTTCCAGTACAATATACTCTTATTAGTGAAATTGCCTGTGTAAACTATAATAAACTAAACACACAAGAAATTTTAGTTAGTAACCAACTCCCTCACCCCCAAAAAAAGTTACTATACCTCTTCGGTTGTAACAATCCTCTGCAGCACAGCTGTGAGGGTTCCTGTTGCGGGGCCTATTCTGCCTTCGAGGTGGAATGATAGCAGTGGGTGTCACTGGAGTGCCACATGAATAGCAAGGAGAAGAAACTTCCATTTGTCCATATCCTCTGTTAGGGGGAAAAATGTATATGAACATCTCTATATACACATACACACTTGTAAAATGAACAGCAATAAAGAAAAAAGTAGCAGCACACAGAAAACACAGAATATGATTATAGATATTGGTGTGATTTGGACCAGCTTGCTCCAGACACCACCACCAGATGCAGTAGTGCAACTAAAGAAATCTTGCTCAGAAGTTGGTTAAGAAAGGATGGGAAGGGAAATGATTTCCTTATGGATGACCTCCTTCCTAATCCCATACAAAAGGCCAAACTTTTACCACTGAAGAGCTGATCCTCGAGCAGCCTGAGGGTATTATGCCACAAGTAGCTTACTCACACAAACAAAGAGTAGGCAGAACCAATATCCACAAAATGGCATGAATGCAACAGAGAATTAAGAAGGAAGTAAATCCAGTCATGCTTAGGCTGCAGGTGATGACTGTTTAGCCTGCAGTCTTTTGGGCAAGATTACCAGTTACATAGCTAAGTGTTACACACATGGCTTTGGCACAGAAGACAGACAGGTGGCTTGTTGAACGGGAATGGCAAGTTGCAAATTTTCTGCTAGTCAACAAACAAGTAGTTGATAAAAAAAAAGAGACATGAGTGACATCCAATATTCAGAAAAAGCAAGTGAACATATCTAAAGATTTAAAAAGACTCCTGATTTCCAACCACTCTGGTTATAATTTCCATACCACCATGACATGCGTTTCAGTGAGGTATATGACTGAAATGATTGTTGCCTTCATTTTTAATGCAAGCTGAATGCAGTGCTTTAGGATCAGTGTTGCGGTACTGGAATTCTTTTGTTTTTCTGATTTTATTTTTCTCTTTTCACCTTATCTTAAGCCTCCTGAATAAGGAAACACACCCACATAAGAGTGAATGATGGTGCAGAAGCCACTTGTCTATATCTTACTGAGGACACTAGGGACTGTGCTTCCAGTTATGGTAATCAAACAGTGGTACATTTATGAGGAGAGCAAAGCAATATCACACTCAAAAAATATGTTGCTTAGTGGTAGGTGCTAAATGATAAAAGTTTGCTGATGAGCCCCACGTGTGCTCTTCTAATTATCTAAAAGCTGTTGCCTAGAAGGCCATCAATAGTAAACACAGACATGACATCATACACCAGGCATAAGTATTATGACAACCTAAATTATGTAAGAATACTTCAATTATGTGAATCAAGTGCTACCAAGACAGCAACTGCATTAGCCTGACAGGTTGCCAGAACCGGACTATTCTACTCAAGATGGTGGACACTAACACAAACATGTGGCTTGAGTGGCAAATAGTGCTACCAGTCATGAAGGTAAAGAGCTGAACAATATGAAGAGGTGCCATAGCAGGCCTTAGGCACAGGCCAACTAGGTGGCTGGCTAGGGCGCTCTAGCAGGGGGCACTTTTCCAGTAATCTGGTGATGTGACACTCAGCCCCTCTATACACCAAGCCAATGATGAAGGAGCCTCAATCCTCACCAGTGAGAGGCAGTCACTGAGAACAGGAATGGATTTACACAGTATTTCAAATGCAGCTCTCTGCATCAAACACAATTTCTCCCAAGAGCACACCGGGAACATGCACCCAGTCCTGAAAGTGGACTCTCTGTCTCTGCAGATCCCAAACAAGACCAACCTTGGAGCACTGTGTCCCAATTCCAAGTATCTGATACTCACACTTGAATATCTGATTACACACACATGGACACGGACACACACAAGATTCACCAGCTGTGTCCCCTCTCTCTCTCCAGATCACAGGGTAGCTGCCACCAGCCAAATACTGTAAGGCTCTTACAAAGGGTAACCAATTACACTGTCAAATTAATATGTGATGTAAATGGTAGAATGTGACTGAAGCAGTAAGGCTTACCAGAGTGGCCATAGTGACACTAAAATATGCACAAATACTCCCAAAGTATTAAAGGTATTGACTAAAAGACCAGACACAATGAAAATGTATAAAATATTTAATAATGGATAATAAAATAGAAAACAGGAAAATATTTAACATTTAATTACAATAAACATCAGACTTTTCAGTCACAGGAAATATAACACAGTTGGATAGAATCTCACAAATGCAGAAAAAGAAATACTAAAGTAATCTTACCATACTTTTCCTAACCGAATTAGAGAGAAACTGTCCCTAGTTAATTCACTTAATATCACAAGGCAAGATGTACTGCTGACATGCTCACTTTCACAGGGCAAGATGAGATACTCATCACTCTGAACTGTACAACTAACAACTGAACAACTAACTACCACCACTACTGAACAGTGACAACTGACATAGATCTTTTATATTAGGTTCCAAACAAAAACTTCTGCTGCCAGAGTTCCATCCTTAAGCCGGTTATAGAATGACTTCACATCTAGTCACCTGACTCTGGTACAATACAATTCAGAACTCTGTTAAGATTCTGTTGCAGCATTTTTAACATAAGCAACTTTTATAAACACATTTTTAATACAGGCATCTGTACAAATCAATGTGACAGTCAAATGCCATAAGATTATTTACAAATATGTACAAGTCAGTGTGATAGTCAAACAGAAAACTATCTACAAAACAATGTGATAAACAAATGAAACAAAACTATTTACAAAGCTCCAGCTAACTATACTGGCATATGCTACACATACACGGCCTTATTCTCCCTGGCACAGACGGCAATATCCCACATCTTCACATCTCTTCCCCCTCCCTTTGGAAGATTCAAGCTATTTTTTCAAGTGACCCTGGAAAAACACAACACATTAACCTTTATCCTGTCTTGGGAATCCATCTGCATTGGCACTGCTGCAATCTAGACTGGCTAACACATGGGGTCCTCCCAAACCCTCTCTAAGCTTTTGGAATGCCTGCTCACAGGCTGGGGTCCACACTACCTTACCTACCCTGTCTTTCCTTGTCAGGTCTGTGAGGGGAGCAGCTACTATACTATAATTAGAAACAGACTTTCTGTAGTACCCTGCTGTCCCTAAGAACGCCATCATCTGCTTTTTGGTAACAGGGGCAGACCATGTCTGAATAGCTTCCACTATGGCAGGTTCTGGCTTAATCTTACTACTCCCCACCCTATGTCCCAGGTAGGAGACCTCTGCCATACCCACCTGACTCTTACTGGGTTTAATGGTTAACCATGCCCTTTGCAGTCTGCCCAAGACCTCCCTGACATGCTGAGGCTTCATTATGTTAACACAGTATAATTTGTGCCCGCCTCCTGCCTAGCAGGTTTACCCTGTAATTAACAATACTGACCTTCCTTTCCACTTTGAAGGGTCTCTACCAAGCTGCCTGCAGCTAAATCTGTCCGACAGGAATGAGCATCATAACCTGTTGTCCCACAGCATACTCTCAGGCACGAGCCTTCCTGTCATACCAAACCTTTTTCCAGGTTCTCCTGGGCCAAACCGATGAGCTCCCTAAGCCTGTTCCTGAGGTTTAGGATATATGCCACAACAGACTCCTTGTGGGATTCACACTCCCACTCATCACAAATCAAATCCAAAGGCACCTCACCATATGTCCATACTGTAACTCAAAAGGTGAAAAACTTGTGGATTCCTGGGGCTACCTCACTGGATGCAAAGAGTAGATGGAGCAAATATTTGTCCCACTCTCTCCTGTATGGGCCTGCAAATGACCGTAGCATAGACTTTAGTGTAGACTTTAACCTCCCCACAAGACCATTAGTCTGGGGATAGTAGGGGATGGTCTTTAGGTGCTTCATTCCACAATGCTTCCACAGACAAGCCATCAGGTCTGACATGAAATTGGCACCTCTATCAGTTAGCATTTCTCTCAGGAAACCTACCCTGCTGGAAATCTCTAAGAAAGCATTTGCCACCATCTCTGTCTCGATGGAATACAGAGCCACCTCCACAGGGCATCTAGTAGCATAATGTACTATCACTATGTTATACTTCTTCCCTGTGGAACATGCGGTACCCAGAGGCATGACAATATCAACAGCTACACTCTGAAATGGCTCTTCAATCACAGGCAAAGGCATCAATGGAGCTTTGGCCTTGTCTCCTGCCTTCCCAACCTTTTGGCACTGCTCATAAGTCCTGCAGTACCCTGTTACACCCCTTGTAATCCCAGGCCAATAAAAGTTATGCATAATACATCTCTTAGTATGCTTTATGCCCATATAATCTGCAAAGGAATGTCATGCGCTATACTTAGAGGTACCAGACGGTAGGTGCCAAGCACTATCAATTGCCACATTACCTTACCCTCTAGTTCTCCCTCAGGGGTTTGCTCTCTGTACAATAACCCTTTGCGATCGGCAAAAGGAATGTCATGGGCTACTGCTAGAGGTGCCAGACAATAGGCTCTGGGCACTAATAACTGCCTTATTATCTCAACCTCTAGCCCTCCCTCAGGGGTCCACTCTTTATACAATAATTGTGATCTGCAAAAGGAATGTCATGGGCTATGTCTAGAGGTGCCAGACAGTAGGCTCTGGGCACTACCAACTGCAGTATTACCTCAACCTCTAGCCCTCCCTCAGGGATCCACTCTCTATACAGTAACCCTTTGTTCTAGTATAGACTTCCCTTTTCCTTGAGCATCAGGTGTCTCCTTAGCTACCTCCCTCAAGCTTCATAAGGTAGGATCTGAAAGCTGAGCCTGTCTGAACTCTACTTTTGTGACTTTTCTCAGCTACCCTTCCAAAGGAAGATCTTCTGACAGCAGTGCCTCACTGTTAACCTGGATACTACCACTCACATATGTTCTTGCAGTCACCTTGTCCACGGGAACATCAGTATCTAGCAGCAACTGTGGTTCCCTTTCAGGCTCACTGCTACAAGGTAGCTCCCTCCCTGAAATAACCACATCAAGAGTCCCAGCTTCAGGCACCTTTTATAAATACATCTGTAATACAGCCATCTGTACAAATCAATGTGACAGTGAAATGCCAGAAGATTATTTACAGATATGTATAAGTCAGTGTGATAGTCAAAAGACAGAAAATCTACAAAACAGTGGGATAGTCAAATGAAACAAAATTATTTACAAAGCTCCAGCTAATTATACTGGCATATGCTACACACACACACAGCCTTAGTCTCTCTGGCACATATGGCAACAACACACATCGTCACATCCCCTCCCCCTCCCTTTGAAGACTCAAGCTAATTTTTCAAGTGACCCTGGAAAAACACTGCTTGAAAGAAATGGGCCTGTCTGGGAATGCATTAACTTTTATCCTGTCTTGAGAATCCATCTGCACTGACATTGCTGTAATCTAGACTGGATAACAGAGGGGGTCCTCCCAAAGCCCCATTAAGCTTTTGGAATGCCTGCTCACAAGCTGGGGTCCACACTACCTTACCTGCTCTGTTTTTCATTGTCGGGTCTGTGAGGGGAGCAGCTATTATACTATAATTAGGAACAAACTTTCTGTAGTATCCTGCAGTCCCCAAGAATGCCTTCATCTGCTTTTTGGTAACGGGCAGACCATGCCTGAATAGCTTTCACTTTGGCAAGTTCTGGCTTAATCTTGCCACTCCCCACTCTATGACCCAGGTAGGAGACTTCTGCCATACCCACCTGATACTTACTGGGCTTAATGGTCAACCCTGCCCTTTGGAGTCTGCCCAAGACCTTCCCGACATGCTGAGGCTTCATTATGTTAACATAACAATTTGTGGCCCTGCCTCCTGCCTAGCAGGTTTACCCTGTAATTAACAATACTGACCTTCCTTACCTCTTCAAAGGGTCCCTCCAAAGCTGCCTGCAGCTAATTCTGTCTGACAGGAATGAGCACCATAACCTGCTGTCCAACAGCATACTCTCGGGCATGAGCCTTCCTGTCATACCAAACCTTTTTCAATGTTCTCCTGGGCCAAACTGATGAGCTCCCTAAGCCTTGTCCTGAGGTTTAGGATATATGCCACAACAGACTCCTTGTAGGATTCACACACACCCTCCCATTCATCACTAATCAAATTCAAAGGCCCCATTCACTCTATGCCCATACAGTAACTCAAAAGGTGAAAAAGTACTGTTGTGTACACTTACCATAAATGTAGATGTTCGAGTGTATTCACTGTTGCAGTCATTACACTTGGGTTATCCTGCTGGCAGGCTTCCCTCAGTCGGACTGAATTCTAAAGTCTAGGTCCGGTGTCAGTTGCGGTCACCTCTTCCCTGACGTCAGTGCACCAGGGGTATAAAAGATGCAGCTGACGCCATTTTCTTCAGTTTTTCTTGACCCAGATGTCAGGTGCCCCCAAAAGGGTAGGCTAAAATATGCCAATAAAACATGCAAGCACCAAAATATATATAATACCTTCATCTAAAAGCAAATACACCACATAGGTTGTATAGGTTAGAGAAGAGCAGATAAGTTGCAGCAAAGATATGGGGGATGGTGGGTGGGTAACCTGGACTGCAACAGTGAATACACTCGAACATCTACATTTATGGTAAGTGTGCACAACTGTACTATGTTCTTCGTGTTTCACTGTTGCAATCATTACACTTGGGTTGAATCCCAAAGCTAAGGTTGGGAGGCTGGAGCTAAATAGCATTAGGAGCTGCTATGAGGCCCTGCAGAACTGCAGTGGCAAAGCCTGCCCTGGATTTAGAGTAGAGTGGTAAATGATAGTGCTTTGTAAAGTGCTTTGTAAAGGTGTGCACTGAACTCCAGGTAGCAGCCTCTAAAATGTCTTCGGTTGGTACTCCCGAGGAAGGCTGCTAAAGTGGCTGCTGCTCTGGTTGAATGTGGCCTAATGCCCTTAGGCACTGGCTTGCCATGTTGTGAATAGCAGAAATGAATGCAGTGGCCTATCCACTTTGAAATAGTCTGCTTTGAGAGAGCCTTTCTTTGTGATCCTGCAGCATATGCCACTAGTAGTTGCTCTGTCTTTCTAAAAGCTTTGGTTCTGTTCAAGTAGAAGTGCAGCTGTCTGTGTATGTCCAAAGAATGCAGAATTCTCTCCCCCTTATTCTGTGGGTTTGGATAAAAAGTAGGCAGATGAAAAGTTTGGTTAAGGGCCACACTGGACACTACCTTAGGCATAAATGTCAGGTTTGTCCTCAGAGAAACCTTGTCTGGATAAAAAATGATAAAAGGTTCCACAGCCATGAGTGCCTGTAGCTCTGAGACCCATCTTGCAGAGGTTATTGCTAGGAGCAGAGCTGTTTTCCAAGATAAAAACTTTATATCAGCTGTAGCGGCTGGCTCAAAAGGAGGCAGGGTGAGTTTTTCCAAAACATAATTGAGGTCCCATGCAGGTGTTGCTGATCTCCTTGGAGGCCTTAAGCTTTTGCCTCCTCTGAGGTACTGCCTTAACAAGGGATGAGAAAAGATTGGTGGCTCTGTATTGTAATGAGCCAAAATGGCAGAGGCATGAATTTTAATTGATGAAAAGGATAGGCCTTTGTCCAGCATCTCAGTTAAGTATTGTAAAATCTGAGGAATATTCGGTACAGCTGTGTCAATTCCTTGTGCCTGGTTCCAAGCACAGAATCTCTTCCATTTTCCAGCGTAAGATTTTCTGGTAGTAGGCCTTCTGGCCTCCAAAATGACATCCATTACAGCTTTAGTGAGAGGCGCGGTTTGTATCACTACATTATCCGCCATGCTGCCAGATTTAAGGTCTTTAATTGGCTGTGCAGGATCTGATTGTTTTGTTGGGATAGTAGATGAGGTATCTGAGGCAAGGTCCAAGCCAGGCATTGAGACAAGTTCCTTAGGATTGGGTACCAGTGCTGGCGGGGCCAGTCTGGGGCAATCAGTATCATCTTTGGCTTCTGTTCTCTGACCTTTAGGAGTACCTAGGGGAGGAGAAGCAGTGGAGGAAAGGCATATACTGCTAAGCTTTTCCAGCTGAAAGAGAGGGCGTCCACTTTCCATGCTTGTCTGTGATAAGTCCTTGTGCAGAATCTTTTTAGTTGGTAGTTGTGAGGAGAGGCAAATAGATCCATATCTGGGCATCCAAATGTCCTTGTTATCATGCTGAAGACTTGTGGATCCAATTTCCACTCGTGGGGATCCATGAGGTTTCTGCTTAGTTCGTCTGCCAGAGTATTTATCTTTCCTGGCAGGAATTGTGCCTGCAGATGTACTTGGTAAGTCAATGCTGTGCCCCACAGAGTCATGGCTAGTCTGCAAAGGGGGTAAGAATGAGTGCCTCCCTGCTTGTTTATATACCACATGACCGTGGTGTTGTCTGTCTTTATCAGTAGTTGTCCCAGATGAAGTAGGTCCTTGAAGGCTGTCAGGGCATTCTGAACAGCTAGCATCTCTTTTTGATTGATATGTAGATGCATTTGGTTTGCGGACCATGTGCTTTGAATACATCTTCCTGCCATGTGGGCCCCCCAGGCATAATCTGATGCATCCGTTGTTAATGTCTGCCTGGCTGGGGGTAAAGTGAATGGCTGTCCCTTGTTCTGGTGACAAGCCTTCGCCCACCAACGAAACTCATGTTGCAGGCAGGGAATGAGGGTAATTATTGTTTCCAGGCTGTGGCAATGTTGAGTCCAAACACTTTTTAGGTACCACTGAAGTTTCCTCATATGCAGTCTCGCATATGGAATTAGTACAATGCAGGATCCTATGAAGCCCAAAACCTGCAGAATTTTTCTTGCAGATAACTGGGCCTTTGTTGCCAACAGGTTGAAATAGGTAGTCAGTTGCCTTTGTTTGTCTGGCGTGAGATAAGCCATCTGGGCAGTTGTATTTATGCTTGCACCCAGGAATATTATCTCTTGAGAGGGTACTAGTTTTGATTCTTTTCATTGTCTGTGTACCCTAGGCCTGTTAGAAATCTCTTTACAAACACCAGATGCTGTAGCAGAATGTCCTTGTTCTCTGCTTGAATGAGGCAGTCATCCAAGTAAGGATATATTTGTACTCCTCTTTGTCTGCAGAATGCAATTACTGGTGCCAGGCACTTTGTGAAGACCCTGGGTGCAGTAGATAAGCCAAAGGGCAGTGCAGAGAATTGGTAGTGCATTGAGCCAGCTTTGAATCTGAGGTATCTTCTGCATGTTTGTCTGATTGGGACATGCAGGTATGCCTCTTTTAGGTCTAAAGTCACAAGCCAAGCCTTCTTAACCAGCATGGGCAGAAGTTGCTGTAGAGTCAGCATTTTGAATTTTGGTATAGCCAGAAATGTGTTTAGAATAGATAGGTCCAGTATTGATCTCCAGGTCTTGTCCTTTCTTGGTGCCAAGAACAGTCTTGAATAAAATCCTTGTCCATGTTCTTGCTCTGGTACTTGTTGAATGGCCCTCATGTCCATGAGGGATGAGACTTGCTTTTGTGCCTCTGCCCATTAATGTTTTGGCAGGTCTGGCCAACCGTTTGTCCTTGGCAGGGTATGGAAGTGAAACTTGTAGCCTTGTGACACTATGTCTAGGACCCATTTGTCCTGGGTTATTATGTGCCAGTTTTGAGAAAAAAGTGCTAGTTTTCCCCCTAAAGGTGCTGCCAGAAGATAAGTGCTTGGTGCAGGCAGGGGGAAGTCATTGGGACTGTTCCCTGTATGGTTGTGATTTGTCTTCTCCACTTTTGGAGGTAGAAGCACCCCATTGTTTAGACCTATACGAACCTTGGGGCTGGGATCTGCCTCTTGGGCGTCTGTATCTGCCCCTTTGTGGTCTGTCTGACACTGGAAAGGACCAATACTTTGTAGGCCAGTGTCTGCTAAATCTTGGAGGCTGAACCTGTAAGAAATCCTTAACCGTTTGCAGAGATTTAGCTTTGTCCTCCATTTTCTTTAACACCTCTTCTGCTTTAACACCAAACAAAGTACCATGCTGTAATGGGGCATCTAATAATTTTGCTTTGACATGATCAGGCAGACTTTGTTACTTTAACCAAGCATGCCTCCTGATGACAGAACCCGTAACAGCGGCTCTGCAGGAGGCCTCCAAAGAATCAAAACCACATTGCAAAGTATGCTTTCCAACTTGTTCAGCTGCATGCAATAAATCCTGCATTTCTTTGTTTTCTGCACATTCAGAATTTGTCAACATTTTCTGTTTAAGCAGAGACATAATATATTGCTGATATTTGAGCATATGAAACTGACAATTTAAAGCCCTTATAGCCAAGATAGCGGAAGTGTAAATCTTTTTTCCCCATATGTCCAATGCCCTAGAATCCCTGTCAGAGGGGGTAGGGTTTTTTGCAGCGGAAGCCTTGACCCTTTGGGACCCTGAGAGATGGTTTCTGGGTCAGCAGCAGGGTTTTTGAAAAGGAATTTATGAGAGTCAGGGACCCTGTAGTACCTGCCTGGCTTAACAGGAGCTGGAGGTAAGGAGTCAGGGGTCAGACTGGACTCTGAAAATACATCATCAACAATGTCTAACACAGATGGAATAGCTAGGGGCCTGTGTTGTTGTAGTGAAAGGAAGTCTCTGAGCCTTTTCTTAGATTCTGAAAAATCTTGGCTCTCCCAGTGGAAATGCTCCCTCATGGTATGCAAGGTTTCCCCAAAAGAGTAATCCTCAGGAGGAGAGGCTGAAGGGATAGATTCTTCAGCATCAGAATCCTCATAGGGAGGAAGAGAGTATTCCTGATCAGAAGCGGAATCAGATTAAATGGAAACCTGATCTGAAGACTCATATTCTGTCTCTTGCCTAGGCCTTTTATCAGGAGGGGGATGGGAACCCCTGATCAAAGTAATTAAGTCTTCGGCCATTTTGAGCATCTGTTTTTTGGGCATGGAGGCCTGTCCATGATGCTGTTGTACTTGTTTCTTTGTCTTTAAGGGTGCTTTAGTCTTTGCCTTTGAAGCTGAAGTCATTTTAAGGTACAATTGAGTTGGTCTGAAAACACCCTCAGAAGCCAATGCCTGCTCAGCGGCTCTGGACCTGAGGGAATAGTCTCTGAAGGTCCAATACCTTGTTGACTCCACGTGGGAGTCGGTAGCGGCCTGCGGGTCTAAAGTAGCGGGTGTCAGGGGCTGCGAAGGCGCCTCACTGAGAACTGGCGACTGGCTTAGAAGAAGCCTCATCGTCGGTTTTGGACCTCGGATGCCTGTCCTTTTCTTTGCGTTTCTTGTGAATTCCGGTAGTCGGATGGCTATCCGACGACATGGCATAATTAAATCTTCTGCCAAAATAGTGTAATGCAAAATCGTACCGACGCTTAATAGTGCATTGGTTAAATCTAGCACAAAACCGACAACTAGCAACGTCGTGGTCAGGGCCTAGGCAAGGAATACAGTAAGAATGCAAGTCCTTGTGAGGTATTTGCTTCCCACAAGAAATACAATTATTAACTTTTTCTGATATCGGTCTGGAGAAAGAAAAAAGTTTCCCCAATGGGGTACTTAGCTTTTAATGAAGACTTCAGATCTGAAATTCGAACACGAAAATCTCAGGAGTTGGTCGACTGGCACTTGCGAACTGCTTATGCTTCGGGCACAGCGCGGCAAGTAAGACTGAAGAAAATGGCGTCGGCTGCATCTTTTATACCCCTGGCACACTGACATCAGGGAAGAGGCGACAGCAACCGACACCGGACCTAGACTTTGGAATTCAGGCCGACTGAGGGTAGCCTGCCAGCAGGATAACCCAAGTGTAATGACTGCAACAGTGAAACACGAAGAACATCCTGTGGACTCCTAGGAGTACCTCTCTGGATACAAACAGTAGATGGAGCAAATATTTGACCCACTCTCTCCTGAAATGGTCTGCATATGCCCATAGCATAGTCTTTAGTGTACAGTTTAACCTCCCCAGAAAAAACATTATTCTGGGGGTGGTAGGGGATGGGTCTAAGTGCTTCACCCCACAATTTTTCCACAGACAAGCCATCAGGTCTGACATGAAATTAGCACCTCTGTCAGTTAGTATTTCTCTTGGGAAACCTACCTAACTGGAAATCTCTAACAAAGCATTTGTCACCATATCTGCCTCGATGGAATACAGAGCCACCTCCACAGGTTCATAGGTTGGTACTAGGCTATCGGCCCTAGGGCCTATACAAGTCTAGCCATAACAATTCCCTGGATATTTCTTCCCACAATATTTACTTCCCTGGACCCGTCTATCAGGGCGACTGACATGATCCCCGGGGTGAATTTCCTATCTCCCATCCAATCATCGAGGTTCCTTTTGAAGAGGGCAAAGGAAACTTGATTAAAGGACAGTTCATTAACTACTTCTGGCATGAACGAGGCGTTAGTCCTGAGGGAGACCCTGTCCTTATGCAAGATGAGGTAAGGGGGGTTAGCCATCAAGGCCTGAATTTCTGAAAGCCTCCTGGAGGACGTCAGGGCTACCAGCAGTACTGTTTTCCAAGTACATAGTTTCAGAAATGCTGAGTGAGCTGCTTGAAAAGGAGGTAGAGTTTTTCAGGGACAAAATTACGGTCCAATGAAGGCGATATCTGTTTTCTAGGTGGTCTGATGTGGAGGACCTCTTTTAAAGAATAGTTTTACCTCTAATCTGGGTGCCAAAGGAGGAACCAAGGGGAGGCAGGTGGAAATGGCTGACAAGTGTACCTTCACAGAAGAGTAGATCAGCCCTGAAGCTCACACAAGTAAGAAAAGACCACAGGTACAGGAATAAGAAAGGGGTCCTGCTTTTCTTCTTTTGACACCACCTGGAGAATCTTTTTTATTTTTCCACATAATTTCTGCTGGTACTACATTTCCTGGCCTCCTGCACGACATTGAGTATGTCCTCTGAATATAGGTGTCTGAAGGGGATCAGAACTCTATCACCCATAGAGCGAGTCTGAGGTTGAGCACCTGATGGTGTATGAGTGACCTCCTGCCTTGTGCGAGTAGGTCAAATCTGTGGGGTAACATGTGGTAAATGCCCTTGGCTAGTAGATGAAGAAGGTCAAACCAATGTTGTCTTGGCCAAAAGGGAGTTACCAGCAGGATTTTTGATTTGTCCCTCTGAATCTTCAGAAGGACTCTCTGAAAAAGGAGTGAAGGGGGAAGGTATAAAGATACATCTCCGCCCGAGAAAAGAGAAGACTTTCACCCTCCACGCCTGTGGATGTGGATCCCTTGTGCAAAACAGAGGCATCTGCCTGTTCTGGGAGGAGCCAAACAGACCTACCTTAGGAATACCCCATTTGTGAAGGAGATCCAAAAAACACCTCCCTGTGAAACATCTACTCGTGAGAGGGTGCAGAGGTTGTGCTGAGAGTGTCCATCACATTCTCTACTGAAGGAATGTACACTGCTTGCAGGTGAATGTGCAATTCTGCTGCTAAGGACCAAATCTGAATTGCCAGGCTGCAGAGGGGGTATGGCCTTGTCCCCCCTTGTTTGCTGATAATACCACAGGACAGTCACATTGTCTGTGATAACTTTTAAGGTGTCTTGGTAGGAGGACTGGATGGAAGGGTTTGCAAGGCTAAGAGAAGGGCTCTAATCTTTTTGATATTGATGTGTTACCTTTGTCTGAGGGAGGACCACACTCTCTGAACTTTGTTTTGTTTGTTGTGGGTTTGCAGGACTGCTCCCCAACCCAGGTCTGAAGCATTTGTGAAGATTTGTTGTGAGGATGTGGGAGTCTGCAAAGATATATCCTAGCTGAGGAGTATGGCTACAATCCACCACTGCACCTTTTTTCAGGCATAGGAGGAGAGGTAGTGGAGTATCCAGGGGGTGAGAATGTTGGTTCTACTGACTCCTCAGCACCCACTGAAATTTTCTCATATGCAGCCTCGCTAAGGGGAGCATGGGTACCAAGTATGCCATGTGGCCTAGGATCCCTCAAGAATTCCCTGGCTGATAAGGTTTGGAGAGGGAGGAGTGATTTGGTGGTAATGTGTGATAGCTTCCATCTTCTTGCAAGGAACAAAGGCAGCCATCTGATCTGTTTTTATCCTGCATCCCAAGAAAACCAGGTAATGGGTGCGTGTCCGGTGAGATTTTTCCTGATTCACAGTGAACCCTAGGTTTGCCAGGGTACTAGACACCATGCCTAGGTAGTGAGAGAGGGTATGGCAATCCTGGTGAAGTATCAAGAAGTCATCTAAGTACAGATATATTTGAATGCTCTGCACTCTGCAGTGTGCGATGACTTGAGTTAGAAACTTTGTGAATACTCTGAAGGCTGTGTATAGCCCAAATAGCAATGCATAAAATTGAAAATGCAAGGAACCCATGGAAAAGTGTAGAAACTTCCTGTAGCTGGGGTGAACAGGAATATGGACGTAAGCATCCTTCAGATCCAGGATACCATGAAGGCTTGGTGAGGGATAAGGAACAGGAGGTGATGCAAGGTAAGCACTTTGAAGGTAGGCACCTTGAGGAATAGACTGAGTACAGACAAATCCAGGACTGGCCTCCAAGAGCCATCTTTTCCTGGAATCAAAAACATCATGGAGTAAAACCCCTTGTTTGTCTGTTCTGGAGGTACTCTTTCTATGGTGCCCTGAGCTTGAAGCTGTTCCACAATTGGCGGGAAGAGATGAAGCTGATTTGTAGGTGGTTGGGGTATCTCCTGAAAGGGAGAAAGTGTCCACCAAGTCATAAAGTATCCTTTCTGGATGATGGAAAGGACTCAAGCCTCTAAGATAATTTTCAGCCAGGAGGCTAGGGAAAGTGTGAGGCGGAGGGATAAGGGAGTGGAGTTGGGTAATGGGTTTGAGGCACAGTGGAAGAGCTATGTTCTTATCAGGCTGCCTCCGAAAGTGAGATGGAGTGGAGGCCGAAGTTTGTTTAGGAGTGGAATGTCTCCTAGGTTGCCTCTGTCCCTTACCCTGTTAGGTATTGGAATGAGATGACTGCCTCCTAACAAAGGTTGTCCTTTGAGGGTAGTTTCTATGATACATAGGAATAGGAGAGACTAACAAATGCTTTAGATTGTGTAGCTCCTTGCCCTTATCCTGTAGGGATTTAAGGAGCTCTGCAGAAGCTGCACTGAAAAGGGCCTTATTATCAAGAGGTGCATCTAGCAATTTGGTTTGGACATCCATAGGAAGGGGCTGTAACCTCACCCAAGAATATCTTCTCAGGACAGAACCTGAGACTGCAGATTTGGAGGATGCCTCTAATGCATCATAACTGCACTTTATTTATTTATTTATTTTACATTTGTTAACCGGGAGAGTCCGACTGGATACACGTCCATTTTCAGCGGAGGCCCGGGGAGAAAAGCTCCAGGTACATAACAGACATATGAACATTGTTAATGCAAAAAAAGGAAGATAGTTGAGTTCTAAATACAATATAAAGATACATCACATCTTGGGAAAAAAATAACAGCAGCATATAAAAAAAAAAAAAAAAAACACAGGTCAGTTAAAAAGGTGAGGCGCCTTGTTAAAAAGCGGTTAAGGATAGTGAGGTAAGAGAAGGGTTAATGATAGTGGTTAATCAGGTTTGGAACAGGGAGATTGCCAGAGAGTATTGAGATGGGGTTTAAGCTTTTTTTTGAATTGTAGGAGTGAAGGTTCTGAGGTGAGCATGGTCGGTAGGGAGTTCCACATTTTACCTACAAAGTTTGAGAATAGAGAATCCCCAGCAGAATTATTGGCTTTGGTAGTTTGAGCTAAGATCTTATTGGAGGAGCGTAAAGATTGCAGGTTAATATAGGGGTGAATGATGTTTTTCAGAGCTGGTGTTTTCTCTGGGTGATACAGTATCTGGTGAGCCGTTTTGAGTTGGTTGAAATGGAGTTGGCTGGAAAACTCTAACCACCCTAGTTGCTTCAAGTTAGTGCAGTGGTGCATTCTAAAGGTGGAATTTGTGGCAAATCTAGCTATGTGATTGTAACAAGAAGCAAGTTTGTTAAGGGTTGTCTTGTTTAGGTTTGTAAAAAGGGGGGAGGCATAGAAAAGAGGTGATAGTAGGTGTGTGCTGGCAATTGTAATTTTAGCATGAGGAGTGAGAAAGTGTTTTACTTTATAGAGAGAGCCAAGCTTTTTATTGACGGTTTTGATGGTTAGATTGAAATGGGTGTCAATTTTAAGGGAGTTATCAATGCTAACACCTAATAGCTTTGTGTGAGCTTCTGGTGATATAGTGATTCCATTGGAGGATGTAATAGAGAAGGTGGGGGGAAGAGTCTTGTTAGTAGGCAGAGAAAGTAAGTAGTTTTGTTTTGTTGGGGTTGAGAACTAGTTGACGACTTGAGAACCATTTTTCTATAAGGTTGAAGGTGTCTTGGGTTGAAGCAGTGAGGTCTGCCAGGTTGGAGGCAGTGCTGATGATAGTCGAATCATCTGCATATTGAATGCATGTGGCATGGGGGGTGATTGTGGGCAGGTCATTAACAAAGATGGTGAAGAGAAGAGGGCCAAGAATAGATCCTTGGGGAACTCCAAGTGTAACAGGTAGGCATGTGGATAATTTGTCCTGCCATAGGACAGCCTGTTGCCTATTGGGACAGGTAGGATTGGAACCATTTCAGCGTGGAATTGCTGAGTGATAGTTTTTTTAATGTATGGAGGAGTTGAATGTGGTTCACCATATCAAAGGCCTTGGAGAGGTCTAAGAAAAGAGCAGATGATAGTTTATTATTGTTTCTGAAGTTATTGATGGTATTAGAAAAGGACAGTAGGGCTGATGTGGTACTGTGATTTGGCCTGAAGCCATGTTGGGAGTTGGCTAGAATTTTATTTTTGGTGAGGTGTTCCATCAGTTGTTTGTGGACACACTTTTCCATAATTTTGGCCAGGAGTGAGAGTATAGCTATAGGTCTGTAGTTGGTTAGCTCTAGTGAGCTACCACCTTTATGGAGAGGAATAATGTGGGACATTTTCCATATGGAGGGGATGAAGGCTTCTGACAAGGTACGGTTTATGATTATGGAGACGGGATAGGAAATGGAAATGGCCTCAGCTGCTTTTTGCAGAAACTCAGCTGGGAGAAGGTCAGCTGCTAGCTTAGTGGGTTTTAGTTTTTTAAGAAGAGATGTTATAGAGGATATGGGTACTGGATCGAAGGTAAATAGATGATCTGATGTAGTTGCAGTGTTCTGCTGGCATGGGTAGTGGAGTGGGCTGGTTGTTTGTTTGAATTGTGTGGCCAGGGATTGTATAGTTTCTGTGAAGAAACTATTGAATGTGTTAGCAATGTTTACAGGGTACTGTTGTTTGCAAGTTGTTGGAGTGGGGGTGGTTGCCTGGCTTGGGTGCAGGAGCTTGTTTAAGCCTGCCCAGAATTTTTGTGGATTATTAAGGTGTTTGTGTTGGAGGTGGAGGAAGAAGTTTTTTTTATCATTTAAGATCATTCTTTTAATTTCACTTCTAAGTTGCCGGAAGGTTTGGTGGGAGTGTGGGTCTTTAGAGGTACGCCATGTGACCCACATCTTGTTTCTAGATAGGATTTTGGATTTTGTTTCCTTAGAGAGCCATGGTGCGGTTTTGGTTTTAGTTCTAATGGACCGTATTGGAGCATGGGAATCTAGAATCTTGAGGAAGGTGGTGTTGAAGTAGATAATTGCCTCTTCAAGAGGAAGAGTCTTGAGTATTGTCCAGTTGTGGGCTTTAAGTTCAGTCTGAAAAATGGAGGCGTTGAATTTATTATTGTTCCTGATTTTGTTTATGGTTGTAAGAAGGGGGGTGATTTTCTTGAATTTGATAACATAGGTGAGTAAGTGATCACTCATGTCCTCTGGGTGAGTACCTGCTGAGTACTGGTCAGGATCTTTATTAGTAAGGATCCAGTCCAGGATGCTGTCTTTGTTTTGGGGTTTACCTAGTCTGGTAGGAGTGGATATGAGCTGAGAAAAGCCATGTAGATTTATGCTGCTAGATGGGGAGCTAGATGAGAAGGAATTCCAATCGATGTTGAAGTCACCTAACACTATGGATTCCTGGGGGTGAGTTTGAGTTAACCAGTGGAGAAAGTCCTCTAAGGTTTTGTTATTATTGTTGCCTGGTGGGAAGTAAATACATGCTATATTTATGCTTTTATGTTTGTTTGGTTGAAGTTTTACAAGTAGAATTTCGCATTGTTTGTTAGGAGGGGTTGTGGAGAGGCAAGGGAGATTTGTAATGTATTTTTGTAGAGTATGGCTACACCGCCACCTTTACGAGTTATTCGGTCTGCTCTTAGTATATCATACCCTGGTGGGATTATCTGTGTGTCTTCGTACTTGGTTTAAGCCAGGTTTCTGTGAGACATAGTAGGTCTGGGGAACAAGTAGCTAAAAGGGCATGTAGGTTGTGAATCTTATTGTTTACACTTCTGATGTTTAGATGACAGGTCAGAAGAGAGTTAAAGGGTCTAGAGATTAGACTGAGAAGTGGAGGGGAGGATAGGGTGGAATTAGAATTGAGTGGAGGGGAAGGGCCAGGGTTGGGGTGGATATCACCATCTGTGGCTAGTCTGTGATTCAGAGTGGTAATGAATTTGAGGGCTTTGAGTAGAAGTTTGTAGTAATGTTTATCATTTGGCCTAATATTGGTAGGTTTGATAATTACATAGCGTTCGAGTTCTAACAAGGAGGGTGAGTAGGGAGTTGAGTCATGGCCTCTGTTGTTAATTATGGGGGAGGGGTTGGTTTGGTAGCCTGGGTGGTGGAAGCCTATGTAAGACCAGGTTTCATATAGGGTAGCTAGGTAAGGGACAAGTAGGAGGGGAAAAAGAGTTAGTATGATAAGCTTCCTGGGTGGTGTCATATTCCATTTGATCTTAGAGGGCGGTAGTGAGGTACAGGAAGTTAGTGGACAGTAGGGGGAGTGGTCTGAGGTTATAAAAGTACGAGTACTGGGGGCGGGTGGGAATAGGGGGCAGGGCGGGGAGCGGAGCGAGCGAGTGCATGAGCGGGTTACACTAAGCCACTAGAGCCCAGGTTTCAAGATGCAACTCCTGAATAATTAACTTGCAGGTGAGTAATTTCATCTAAACAAACATCAGGTTCAATTCATATGCTTTGGGAGCTTGTTTTTAAAATTTTATAGCTGGAGACTCTTTATGGAGTGCCTGGTCACCTGAGGGGCAGTAGAGAGCAGGGCGGAAAGTTGGGACTTAGCAGGCGAGTCTGGCACATCTGGAATGAGTGTAGAGGCCTTAGATAGGGTATCTAAAACAAACCTAGCCATGTGAGTATCTCTTTTTGGTTTCAGAAACATCAGAGGCCTGTCATTTAAAATCTCCTTTCATCAGGGAAATGGTATCCCCAAAGAATTCCTCTCCTGGATATTCAGGACTAATGGAATCCTCCTCCTCAGGGGTAATGAAGTGCTTGGGGGATTCTATCTGGGAGCAATAGGTAAGAGATTCATCAGAGGAAGAGAGTTCCTCTTCAGAATCTTCTAATGCCTGTACAGGTATAAGGGCTGGAAGGGGTACTTCAGACTGGAGGGCCTGGAAGGCCCTGAAAAGATTTTGGGAAAAAAAACTTCCCCATCCAGGAGCTGGTTCAGCTTCTTTGTGCACCCTATGTTTCAATTTCTGTTTGCTCTTCAGAGGACTAAAAGGATGTGCTGACTTAGAGTCCAATCCGTGAGAAGATGGAAGGAGTAGAGTAGACTGATGGCTGGTCTACCTCAATGGACGTAATACGCGTTTCCACCAAACTGGCTTCCACCAAGGTTCCCTGTTCTAGCTGTGAAACGGGTGTCCGATGAGACCCTGGGCTAACATCTGCCTCGAGATTCTAACTGGACTCCTGAGGTGCAGTGTGGGCATCAGCCCTAACTTTCTTGGTCTTCTTCAGAGGTGGCTCGTCAGAGGCACCTACCTCACCCTCCATGCCTAGCACTAGATGCTGGAGTCTCTAATTTTCTAAATAAAGCTTTAAGGTAGCCAGATAGCTGGGAAGCGTTTTAGGTACAAACAACTTGCTAATATCGCAAGACGTATGGTCGTGGCCTTCACCTAAACAGAATAACCACTTATCATGCGTGTCATTATGTGGAATTTGTCTTCCACAAGCACATTTCCCCTTCCTAGCTGACATGTACGTTTGAAAAGCAAAAGAAGGTAATAAAAAACCCAAAGGGGTACTTACCTGTATCGGATGGCCAAAACAAACAAACAAACTGATTCCTGGAGCGTGATCGGAGGTCCATAGATCACTGCAGCAGAAAAGTTCTGAAGGGGGTACGTGCAGACATCGCTGCAGATGTCGCTTTTATAGCCAATGTTAATTTATGGCCTTGACAAGCAACGTAGCACATACCCCTGCTCCTAAAACTTTGGCATACTGGCTGGATGTCCAGTGCTCCAGGCAGCAACCTCCCTACTGTTATGAATACTGCAACATGAAAAGAGAAGGACATCTTGGGATACTCAGAGGCACCACAAATATCCATAGCTTAACTCTGAAATGGCTCTTCAATCACAGGCAAAGGCATCAATGGAGCTTTGGCCTTGTCTCCTGCCTTGCCAACCTTTTAGCACTGCTCACAGGTCCTGCAGTACCTTGCTACATCCCTTGCAATCCCAGGCCAATAAAAGTTCTGCTTAATACATCTCTTACTGCATTTTATGCCCATATAATCTGCAAAGAAATGTCATGGGCTATGGCTAGATGTACCAGATGGTTGGTGCTAGGCACTATCAACTGCCGTATTACCTTACCCTCTAGCTCTCCCTCAGGGGTTGACTCTGTACAGTAACTCTTTGTGATCTGCAAAAGGAATGTTATGAGCTATGGCTAGAGGTGCCAGACTGTACGCTCTGGGCACTACTTGTGGTATTATCTCAACCTCTAGCCCTCCCTCAGGGGTCCACTTTCTATACGGTAACCCTTTGTGATCTGCAAAAGGAATGTCATGGGCTATGGCTAGAGGTGCTAGACGGTAGGCTCTGGCCAATACCAACTGCTGCATTGCCTCAACCTCTAGCCCTCCCCTCAGGGGTCCACACTCTATACAGTCACCCTTTGTTCCAGTATACATACTCCCCTTTTCCTTGAGCATCAGGTGTCTCCTTACCTACCTCCCTCAAGCTACGTAAGGTAGGATCCGAAAGCTGAGCCTGTCTGAACTCTACTTTTGTGACCTTTCCCAGCTCCCCTTCTACAGGAAGCCTAGTATCTTCTAACAGCAGTACCTCAGTGTCAGCTTGGGTACTACCACTCACCTCTGTTCTTGCAGTCACCTTGTCCATGGGAACATCAGTACCTACTAGCAGCTGTGGTTCACTTTCAGGGTCACTGCTACAAGGTAGCTCCCTCCCTGAAATAACCACATCAAAACTCCAGGTTCAGGCATGGGGTCTGCCCCCCCCCCCCAAGTACCAGACCTACCTACCTGTCTCCAAGCCTGACTGCGTGTAACTGCATGCACACAGGGTACTACATTACCAAAATCAATCCATATTAAGACTTCTGCAGGGATATCCTCAAGCACACCTTCTTTCACCCTCCCAATCAAGGTGAACCTTAGCCAGTGGCATTTGGATTGGTGTCTTTCCAAAAATTCTAACTGGTGTGAACTTCCCAAGCAAGTATTGCTCTTCTTTAACCACTGCAGGCTTCACAATGGTTATGTCAGAGGCCGTCTCCCTCTTAGCAGTGGCCTGTCTTCCATCCACTAAGACAGGATACAAATTCTGGTGACAGTTTGGTGCCCCTGTTGTCTCCAAAGAACTTACTACTGTCACCATAGCCGGTTTTAGGCACCAGCGAACCCTGCGGTCGCTGGGGGCCCCCTGGTTCCGGGGGGCCCCCAACCACTGCAACTTATGTTATCTTGATATTTTGTAACATGTCTGTCAAACCAACAAAAGCTAGTACAGCAAGCTTGTATACTTAAACTAGGTAAGTAACAATAACTCGTATTTATCTCCTTCAAAATTCAAAGATCTTTAGTTATAGTAACAATATTTTGTCAAGTAACAAACTTTACAATTTCATTAAATATTTTACCAATGATATAATGCTCCAGCCTAGTTAAGCCCTGTTGGTGGACATCCTCATCACTAAAATTAACAACATAGCCAGTTTTAGGTACCTGCAATAACTGTGGCTGCAGGGAGCCCCTTAATCCTCATTGACTGCGTGGGGGCCCCACAAAAGCTGCTGTTGGTTGGGGAAAAATAAGGAGAAAAAATTTATTAATTTTCAATTACACTCTTTAACGTGAACAGGACTGAAATATGACCCTGTTAGGACAAAGTTGTAATGAACATAAGCAAAGTAAGCACTAGAGAGATCAGCAGCCCAGGGTGACCGATCTCATTGCAAACTGTGGAGTTTAAGAAGAGCTGATGCTTCTAATCTTCAGGGATGGTTTCTTTTTCAGGGTTTTTATACATACTGGCAGAACAACTGATACTATAACTCTCAATGTCTTTGCTGAAGAATTCTGTTCAGTGATAAAAATAATAGCATAATAAAGTCTCAAAATGAGGAGCACATTTTATATATTACTCTACGTCACTTTGAAAAGTTAATAGAATAACACATTTGCATCAACATGCATTTTTTAGACAATAAGTGTAAAACTCTGATTACTTGATTTAGTGTGACAGAATAACATTATAAGACAAAATCAGGAATATCTGTGAAATCAGGGATAGTGATAGGTATTAATTTACTACTTACTGAGGTAAATAAAATTGTCTTATCCCTGTTGCTGTTTGATGACTGCTAAACAGCAGTCACTGATCTTGTGTAGCAGTACTAGTGTTGTACAATATACTTGCTGAAATAAGTACAAAATTAACATTGCTGTGATGTGTGTGTGTGTGTGTGTGTGTGTGTGTGTGTGTGTGTGTGTGTGCGTGTGTAGAATATCACTGATTTTTATCAATGCACACATCCAATAATGCCGGAACACACGTGTTATTCTTCTGGGTATCAATAAAAAATGTAGCTAACAAGTGATTATATTTCAAAAGTAAGGCATAATGTATGTTATAGGCATTCAGACACTTAGATCTTCTAGTTATCGGGTGGCCTCTAGTCCCTAGACTGTATAAATAGATACAGGGGGCTCCCTTAATCATCCTTGACTGTGGGGACCCCAAAAAAAGCTGTTTTTGGTTGAGGAAAAATGAGGAGAAAAAAATGCTTTCATTTTCAGATTGCACTCTTTAGCCTGGATGGAGTTATATGATATGATCCTGTTAGTATAAAACTGATAATAGCCTCTGTCCTCAACCACAAACATTCTAAAACATCCCTGCTCAGATGTTTGTGTACAGACATTTACCATAGGTTATGTGGGTGCTGGGGATTGTGTGGTCATCATTTCCTTTACTTTTCTAACAGACCTCAGAGGTATACAAAGAAAGTTACTTTAGCTCCTGTAGGAGCAGCGTACTGCCTGGTAGCAGCAAAGTAGAATACATTACTGCAATCATTATTTATTTTCGCTTTCCTCACAATCAAACATCAGGCATATATACAGCTGGTTGCTTTTGGGGGTAAGGATCGAAGAGTAAGTAGGCATGCTATATATATGTATTTCAGCAGTCACTTGAAATACATGACTGTGGCCATTTGAACCTCTGCTTTCATCCCAATCTAACACCAGAGGGTTGCATAGGCAGTGACTGTCTTTTTGGGAGGATTAGTGATGCAGACAGTGTTCCCATACAGGATTCGTGTATCCTCACAATTGACTTTTAAATTTACTTGGAGCTTCTATTTTTGTCAGCTTTGAATTTTAAATCTTAGGTACAACTTATGTCTTCACTGAAAGAAAAAAAGACTGAAATTCTTTTTTCTTACTCACAATTTTTGTTTAGGCCACTTTTGGATTAAAAGGTTGGGAAATGCTCTAGCTTCTGTGGGCAGCGGCTTAATGGAGTTATTTCCTAAATGGTTATTACTATGCTGACTTGGTCAAGAAAGTATATCGAAAAGACAGAAGGAAAACTAAAGCTGAACAGCAACATTGAATTTCTTTCCTTAATCATCACTTCTGTTCAAGCCATCATTGGGTAAAAGAAAAAAAATAAACTTAAAAAGCACTTTAGAGCATATATAAAGTTATGGCTTCTTATAAAAGTTGAAGAAAAAAGGTAAAATGTGAGAAATGGAAGAAAAAAAGTAATATGCATAAGTGGGAAGCCCAACATGGGGAAAACAGAGGGAACTCTGGAGGGTGTGTGTGTTTTTTTTTTTGGCGTGGGCTGAAACAGTAACCAGTGCTTAGGGTTCCATTGCATATTAGTTCTGTCCTGTACATAGAGTTGTTGTAATGTATCCTTGTTAAACCTAAATGGCAGTAACTGTAAATGTCCCTTTGTGAGATGGGCCAGCACAGTGTGGTATGTATGCCTGTTGTAATAAGATCATTGTAGCTAAAGGTCAGTCTGTGTGTACTACTCCTAAAAGCGTGCAGCATGAACTAAAAAGATGGTTAGAAGTAGTGGCAGTGACAGGGTGATACTTAGACTGAAAGTGGCCAGGGGGCCCCCAACATGACATTTGCTGGGGGCCCCCAAAATGCTAACACCGGCCCTGACTGTCACACAGTTATTCCCACTTGCTGGCTCCCTCACCTTTTGTTCCTCACCTTGCTTCAGTGGACATTTGCATGCTACATCGCCACTCTAGTTACATTTAAAACATCTAATCCTTGATCTTGGTCATTTAATGAACTAGTGGCTTCCCCCGTTACTGGTAAACTCTGTTGAGATGGTTTAGACTGCCCACCACGGGTTCCCTTATATCCATGTGCAGCACTGGGTATCTCCTTCTTGTGCAGTGATGTCCTGCTTGCTAAGTACAGATCCCCTTTTCTCCCCAGCTCATCTGCAGAGTTACACACACAGTTTGCCAACCAGATTCTCATATCCTCAGGAAAAGTTTTAAGGACTTGTTCACTCACCAAAAGGTCTGCCAGCCTTTCAAAAGTGGTGACATGACAGCCACTCACCCACCTTTGAAAGTAAGTGCTTAACTCAGAAATATAATCACATAGACTTTCATCTGCCCTGTGTCTATGCTCAGGAAACTTTTTCCCTGTAAGCTTCAGGTGTTAACTTGTAACAGTTCAATAAACATTGTTTTACTTTTTCATAGTTTAAACAGTCACTATCAGACAATTTAGAAACAGGAGTTACAGCTTTACCATGGAGTAAGGGGGGTCAGTAACTGTACCTAGAGCTCCTGGTCAACATCATACTGTTTACATACCCTTTCAAATATATGTATAAAACCATCAAAATCAGTATCATCTTTAAATTATGGAAGAAATTTACTGACCTTTATTGCTTCTGGGGTTTAGTTACTCCCTTCCCCATTACCTCGATGATCCTATTGAAGAGTATCTCCTTTTCATGTTGACGATGCTTCTCCTTTTCTTCAGCCTACAAACGTCTATCTTCAGTCTCCAAACATTTGTGCTCCAGTTCATGCTAATGTTGCTTCTCCCGTTCCTCAGTCTCCAAACGTTACAGTCTCTCTTCAGTCTCCAGTTCAAGTCTCTAACTCATAAGGTTTTTTTATGCTCTCTGAGGAAAAGGTGAACTGTCCTGTTTTAGAAGGCTACACATCCTATCACCAGACTGGCTATCCTCCTGGTTGCTAGACGATGCTGCAGCTGCAATTAAGGATGAAATCAGGGTTCCTATCAGACGACAGAATGATTAAATAAGCAAACGCTCTTATATTGAACTTTAAAAAAAGCAAAACCTGAAAATGTCATGGGCACGGAACATCGATTTTTTTCCCAGGGAAAAAAAATTGATGGGCTGTTCTCTGGACTTTGCTGTTTTCTCTACTGTGGTGTGACCTCAGAATTGGTATATTTAAGTTGGGGTTGTGTGGGGGGCACAGCCTCCCACATCATGGGGTGGGTGAAGGCCCCCCACTTTATTTTGCTTGTACATTTTTTTTTTGGATCAGCAATTTTTTTCCCTGGGAAAAATTTGCTGATCTGTTCCTTCGACACTTTAAGGTTTCGCGTTTTTAAGCTCGATAAAAGAGCGTTCGTTATTTTTAGCATTCGATCTTGTGATATAGACACCTGAAATCATATCCCCTTTTGTGAGGATGCATGCACCAGTCATCTGGCTTCACACACCTTGGCCAACTGGTTCTTTGTCAACTTGCTATAATCTTCTGTTGAGATCTTAGCCTGCTTTCCCTGACTAAACTAACAAAAATAAATAAAACTGTTGTGAAATAAACTCTGAATGCTTACCTTGTGACTGTTGAGAGTACACACCTTCAGTGACAACTGCTTACAGGATACTTAAGTCGAATTAATATCCCACTGCTGCCACCAATATGTACGGGGTTCTTTACCCGGGCCAGTATTCAAGAAGCCTCAATCCTCACCACCAACACTGGAGAGAGACCATCACTAAAACAGAGATGGATTTGCACAGTATTTCAAATGTAGCTCACTGCATCAAACACCATTTCCCCCAAGAGTATACCAGGAATAGACCCCCAGACTTGGGACTGGAGACTCTGTCTCTCCTCATCCCAAACAAGGCCCACTCTGGAGCACTGTGTCCCAGTTCTACGTATCTGGTGTACACACTTGAATATTTGATAACACACACACACACACGCACACACACACACACACACACACACACACACACACCTGGGAAAGACTGACACAGATTCACAGGCTATATCCTCTCTCTCTCCAGATGACAGTGTTAGCTGCCACCAGCCAAATATTCTAAGGCTCTTACAAAGGGTAACCAATTATACTGTGTCAAATACTGATACAAATGGTAGTGTGTGACCAAAGCAGTAAGGATTATCGGAGTGGCCACAGTGTCACTAAAATGTGCACAAGTACTCTCAAGGTATTAAAAATATTCACTAAAAGACCGGACACAATGAAAAGGTATAAAAATAGTTAATAATGGATAATAAAATAAAAAACAGAAAAATATTTAATATTTAGTTACAATAAACAGAGTTTTCGGTCACAGGAAATATAAAAATAACACAGTTGGATAGAATCTCACAAATGCAGAAAAAGAAATAATACTAAAGTATTCTTACCGTACTTTTCCTAATTGAACTAAAGAGAAACTGTCCCTAGTTAACTCACTTCATTTCACAAGGCAAGATGTACTGCTGAGATGCTCACTTCCCCAGAGCAAGATGAGATACTCACCACTTTGAACTGTACGCCTAACTACTACTAAACTGTGATAACTGACAGATGTTTTATATCAGGTTCCAAAGAAAAACTAACTACTGCTGCCAGAGTTCCGTCCTTTAGCTGGTTATAGAATGAATCACATTTAGTCACCTAACGCTGGCACAATACACATTCAGAACTCCGTTAAGATTTGGTTGCACCATTTTTAACATAAGCAACTTTTACAAATGCGTTTTAATACATGCATCTGTACAAATCAATGTGACAGTCAAATGACATAAGATTTACAAATCTGTACAAGTCAGTGTGATAGTCAAATGATAGAAACCTATCTACAAAACAGTGTGATACTCAAATGACAATTATTTATAAAACCTCCAGCTAACTATGCTGGCACATATTACACATCTCCCTGCCACAGATGGCAAAAACCCACATTGTCACAGGTGATATAATGTACAGCTGTGCCACCTAGGATGAGGGGTGATGTAATGGGGTCTATATTACTTGACTGAATGATCACAACTGCGAACGCTCTAAAGAGCAAAAAGGCAGCATATCAAAACCATTATTGTGGGGGGCTGCACCCCCACCCCCGCTAAATATATATATACCAACTCAGAGATCGCACTACAGTGGGGAACTGGCAAATATTCCATTCTTCACTGTACCACGATCCCACAAAAAGCACTTTGGTGTGCTGCCTTTTCGCTCTTTAGAGCATTCGCAATTACCCGATGTAATGTTCAGCTGTGCCAGCCACAATTATGGTTGACAATGTACAGCTGTGCCAGTAAGGATGAAGGAAGATGTGGGTAATGTCAGCTGTAATGAGCAGTATGACAATGAGCAGCGCTGATGGGTTATGCGACAATGGGGAGCTGTTTCAGCCATGGAAAAAGATGTGACAATATGATGCAGTGCCAGTAATTATGAGTTGCATGACAATACACATTAATGCCAGCCATGATGACTGCTGATGCAACAATATGCAGCTGCCACTCATGATGGGTTATTTGACCCTATGCAGCAATGTCAACCATGACTGTGGATGTCAATGGGCAGGAGTGTCATAGATGACAGAAGATAATGCAAAAACATGCAGCTCAATAGGTAGCATGCTCATTATTAGTGCTGGAAAATCGAAGGTTGTGGGTTCTACTCTCAGTCCAACTGATAGGATTTTCAAATCACTGCCACTGCTGTGTAGCATTAGCAAGCAGCTGCACTCTTGAATGTGCCATCCTTTGGATGCGATATTAAACCACAGTCCGATATGCTTCAGTTGGTGGCAGCTCAGATGGATATAAAATATCCTGTGGTACTAATTGAAAAAAAGAGTAGGGGAAGTTCCTGTGGTGCGACTAGTACTGCTTGCTGTATGGTACACAAAACTGGGCAGTAAATGCAGAGCAGTTGAGGAAGTTAGAGGTGATACAGATGACGTGCCTGAGAAGGGTATTAAGATGCACACTGAGGGAGAGACAAAATAATGATGACATAAGAGCAGAAGCCAAAGTAGCTCCAATTGCAGAAAAGGTCTGAGAGAACAGATTACAATGGTGTGGGTTGATATGCAGAAAAAGCAGAAGACAACCTGGTGAAGAAAATTTGGGACAAAGAAGAAGAAGGCAAGAGGAAAGAAGGTCGTCTAGCAAAGAGATGGATGGATTGTGTAAGAGAAGACCTGCGGGAGTCAGGCATGAGTATCAAAGAAGGCAGGACAGCACCACTAAATAGAGACAGAGGATGACAGTTGACATGACACCCTAAATCCCATGTAGAAAATGGGAAAAGGGAGGTTGATGATGAGTAGGGGCCTTTATCAAAACACACAAAACTACAAAATATATATTCTATATGCAAAATTCACAACTTATTTACATGTATGTACAAGGATTTGCACATTTTCAAAACATTTTAAACTTTTAAATCCCACCACTCTTTCTCCCACAACCAAAATCTTTTTTTTTCCTTCAAAATTTCTGACAATACCCATTTCCCATTATATTTTCTCATTCATTCTTTCATACCATATGATCCATATTATACAAAACAGTTTTTCATCTTATTTATATTTTTTTATTTCGTATTTTCATAATAGCCATACTCTATTACATCTATATTTATACATTTAACATTTTCAGTCCATTTAAACAGTCTATCACATATTTCTTTCCACAATTGCTTTACTGTTTCACATTTCAGAAAAACATGTTCAGTGGTCTCTAATTCCCCACAGTATATATAAATTATCAGCACTAAATAAAGGAGATAAAGTGCCCAAACCAGACCAAAACCACAAACAGAATGTCAGAGGCACTCTGAAGGAATAAACCAAGTATATTATCTCACACTCCTTTATTATAATTTAATACATAAACGCTTAATGGAGCACCGCATTTTCGTCTCCCTTTACCAAGACTTCATTAGATGCTGAAACAAAACATCATATCAAGTCCTTTTATATATTAAACCAGCAATGAAAAATAACTCTTAATTACTCAAAGAAATCAATAAAAAAGTAATATTCCAATAAAGATTTTTTAACAATACCCTGTTGCTTCCATATACATACAAACTAAAAACATTGCATTCTTTTTTTTTTTTTTTTCAATAATAATTCTTTATTTTATTTTTCCCAAACAACTAATGCAGTACTACCAACTACTTACAATATGTACATGAATGCTTCCAACAGTTACATAGAATCATTATACATACCTATACACTTCTAAAAAAAAAAAAATAATGAAGAAAAAAGAACTAGTAACCATATAAGACTTATCTCAATAAAATTCAACAGTTATTCAGTTTTTTCCAGAGAATAGTGGAATGGAACTTTAAGCTAATACAATGTTAAAGATTTGTTCCCATATTTTTGTATTGTTTACATTTTTCTTATGATCACTAATTAGAAATTTATGTGCTAAAATATGTTTGGTGGCTACTATCTTGAAATTTTGCCATGATGTCTGTAAAGTCTTCAACCAAGTGGAAGCTATATATAACTTCATCAACAAAAAAATATTGACTAGTATAATTCTTTGGGTTCTTTCCAAGTTGGGTGGTGGAATATGTAAAATCGTAAATTCCCAGGAGAGTGTGGAATGTTGATATCCCATTTTTTGTAGTTGAAGTTTCAAGGAATTCCAGAGTTTGAAAATACATTTACAACTCCAAAACATATGTAGGAGGTCGGCTGTTTGATCTATACAATATGGGCATTTTGGTGAGTTCTTTGAGTTAAATTTGTGTAGAGTGAGACGCGTATAATACGCGTTATTAAATATCATCAATTGGGTAAATAATAGCTTCTGAAGGGACACAGATTTTATGGTTAAGTGAATTGCTTTTAGGATTTTACTTTCTTCAATTGTCAACAATTTCTCTCTCCAGTATTTGGAAATTAATATTTGATTATTATATTTTATTTCTTTAATCAAACCATATGCTGCAGTTATATATTTACATTCCTGTGTAAGGGTTTGCCATAAGTTCAGACACATGTTTAAATCTTCTTCTTTAATTATGTCATTCCCTTTACTAAGGTAACTTATTGATAGGTCTTTTAATTGTCTTATTATAATTAGATACGATTTGGGAGATTCAACTCTTCTAAAATATTGTGAATCGGGATACCTAAAAAGGATATAAATCAAGTAGGGTTAAATTAATTATAAGTGGGAATTTCTTAAGGTCTATCAGCTGGTTACCAATTTTCAGATTTGGATTTTTGTGAAATGGTTGAAGAATCATCATACTTTGAAAAGATTTAATGAGTTAAAAAGATTTTGTACTGAAACTATATATGTTTTGATATGTTCCAACACGAAGTACACTTTAAGAGTATTTTTGTTTAAAAAAGGTAATGCCTTGCAGTTAATATCCAATTCCTTGACATGTTTATGATTAAGAACCAGCCATTTGGGAACCCATTTCGAGTTACACCCATCAAAGTTAATTATTCTTAAAAGTCTATTGGTGTTTATTATTAAATAATATGTTTCAAATTAGGTAGATCCAACCCTCCCTATTTTTGGAGCCATCAGTTTATCATACGATATCCTAACTTTTCTAGGTTCCCATAGAAATCTAGCTAGTTCTGTATGAAGCTGTTTGAAGAATTTTTTGGAGATTTGAACTTGTGATGCTCTAAAAATATATAGTAATCTAGGAAGTATATTCATTTTAATAATTGAAGTCTTCGCCATTATTGGTAATTTCAGATTATCCCATCTTTTCAAGTCAGATACTATCTGCTCCCAAATAACCTTAACATTATTGAGATAAAAATCTCTGTTGTCTGTTGAGAAAACCACTCCTAAGTATTTTATTTTTTCTTCTGGTTTTACCTGCCCTACTAATGGTAATAGTGAAAAAGGTGTAGGTGTCTTTAATGGGAATATCTTAGTTTTTTTTAAATTTAATTTATAATTGGAAATTTTCGCAAATTCTTCTACTGCCTTTAATATTTTATTAGTATCCGAAACAGGTGTTGTGCAATAAATACTCAAATCATCTGCAAAAGCAGCCATTGTGATCTTCGTACCATAGATCCTTGGAGCATTATGATAGATATTTTGTTTAATGTGCAAAAATAGAGGTTCCAAATACAAATTGAATAACAAGGGAGATAAAGGACAGCCTTGACGTGTACCATTTTTAATTTGAATTCTTTTTGAAAGATTCCTGTTAATGACTAGATTTGTATAAGGATTGGTATATAATTTTTAAAGTTGAAGTGAATTCTTGCGGTATGTTAAAACATGTTAAAATGTCAAATAAATATTCTAAGTTCACTCTGTCAAATGCTTTTTGTGCATCAATTATAAGTGCGTAAAGATTATGGTTTTTATGGGTGGCATGAGAAATCATTGTATGCAGTGTTAATGTATTATCTATAGTTTGTCTGCTATTTATAAAACCGGCTTGTTCATCAGATATTATAGGGTTAATTACCATTTTCAACCTGTTAGCCAAAATCGATGTCATAATTTTCATATCTATGTTTAAAAGTGAGATGGGTCTATAATTATCCGGGTTTTGTCGATCAGTATTTTCTTTAGTATGAGAATAGTTTTCGATGCATTAAAGTGTGGGTCAGTAATTTTATTGTTAATAATATAGTTAAAGACCACTGACAGAATTTTCCCCAGAATATCACTAAAAGTTTTATAAAATTCTGTAGTCAAACCATCCGGTCCCGGAGCTTTGTATGGCTTCAATTTCTTGATAACATCAGTTATTTCCTCTGAAGAAATAGGTTTAATCAGGTTCATATGAAGCTCATCATTAATCTTTGGAAATATAATTTTCTGAAGAAAATCAGTATTATTCTTATTTGGATTTACATCCTGTTGTTCACCATATAGTTCTGAAAATATTAGTTCAAAAACCTTTATGATATCTTCCGTATTGGTGTATGTTTTATTATTGAAGTATATTTCAGGGATTTGGGAAGGTGACTTCGATTGATTAATAATACGTGCTAGTGCTTTTGACGAGGTCTGTATGTGATTAGCATATTTTACCAGCATTTTCTGTTCATGGAATGATAATTTACTGTTTTGTAATAAAAAAAGTTTCTTCTGACAATTTAATAATTCCGTTTCGGTTTGTTTACTATAATTTCTAATTAATTCCTGATCTAATAATTTAATTTTTGATTCCAAGTCATGCATATCTTTCACTTGTAATTTCTTGTAGAAAGTAGCTTTTTGGATAAACATTCCTCTAATTTGCGCTTTGATAGTTGCCCATTCTATGTCTGATGGATGTCGGTGTTCTAAAAGATTATTTAATAATTGATTAAAAAACTCCTGAGCTTCTTTTAATACATCCTCTTTATGCAATAGATATGGATTTAATGTCCAATTATAACCCCTAACATGCAATTTATGACAAATATCTTTCTTAAAGGTTAATGTGATCCTGGAGTGATCCGACAAATAACGAGCTTGTATGTATATATAGGGATCTAAACACATTAGTGTATCTGATATTAAAAAGAAATCGATCCTGGACCTCATTTTATGACAGCTCGAATAAAATGTGAAGTTATTTGGATTCATTTGGTCCTTATTATATTTAAATGGATCATAAAGTTTAAAATCTGCTTTAAGTTCCTGCAGTGCTATCACTGCCTGATTATTATAAGATCTATGGGGACTTGTTTTATCTAGTTTAGGGTCTTGGTATGTATTCCAGTCACCTCCTATTATTATATAATAATTGTTATATTGGTTTAAAATAAAGTAAAGTGATGTTATGAAGGTTTGCTGATTGGTACATGGGGCATATATATTAAGAAGAATCACCGGTTTATCGTAAAATTTTGTTATAAAAATTACATAACACCATCTTCCTTCTTTATCCATTTTAAAATCTAAAATTCTCTCTTGGAACTGAGTTTTGATGATTATTGCTACACCTGCACTATTAGTTGTCCCTTCCGAAGCTATTACCTCCCTGATCCATTTTTTATTTTTAATGGCAGTCCATTGATCATTAGCCAAGTGGGTTTCTTGTAACAAAATAAATGGTGCTTTTGACTGAAGAAGTAAACGAAAAAATAGTTTCCTTTTTTTCAGATTCTGGAAACCTTTAACATTCCATGAGTCTATTATCCACATAAAAATGCTTTTAAAATGTTAGTGTATATGTTGAATTTGAAAAATGATACTAGATTCCGGTATAATATCAGATTTTGAAATATCTGGAAGCAAACTAAATGCCCCATCCCTAACCAGTGCCTATCCACTATTCTCCTGGACCAGGACAAACATAGGTTTTTAACACTGTTTAGACTTCTATTGGTATACATCAATCCTAAATGACTATTATATAATAACACCCTAACAAGATATACAAAACCTATGATAACTACAACTAACCCTACAAAAACTAACCTACACATAAACACTAGTACCTATCTACAGCTCTTGAACATATTAGTTAGTTAACACACTGTTATGTCTTACATACCAATTTCTTATTCTACCCTCTAATGATTTACATACATTATTAATTAAATAATTGGTTATATTATCCTAGAATAACTAACTGTCTTATCTAACTTTGCCTAGGTAAGTATAACATGTTAACAGCAGCATTGATAAAACAACATCAGTAACATTTTTTTTTCACCATTAATGTATTAATACTGTAAGAAATATATAGCTAACATAATGCACAGAATCTCTAGAACCACATAAAATATATATCCTTCCATTCCCTTAGGAATAGGAGAGTAAATTATACATGTTAACACACATAGATTATCATAGCATTAATAAGGAGAAAGTTTTTTTTTTTTTTTTTGTAGTAACATAAACAATATAACAGTCATTTCAAAGGCAGAAAAGCAAAAATATCAATAGTATATAATTATAACTGCATTTCTATCTTCAGGCACACTATCTAGAACCAAAATATAATAACTGTAGTAACTTTATATTGTTTCTAACATTGTAGTTAAATTACTCTATTTAACCATATGTTACAGCCCAGTTTAAATCCTTACCTGAATAAGCTGACATTTCTTTATACAAAATAAAAGTCAAACCTCTCTAAAATAGTCCAGGAGCCTCGTTTTGCAATTCTCAAAGCTTCCCCTGGCTCCACAGAGCTCTGGCTACTTCCTGGTATAAAAATCTTGATTTCAAGTTCTCGAAGGGGGACCCATTATGTGGACAGAATTCCGGAAGTGCCACCACAAAAGCTGACCCTCTGGAGCATTTCTAGGACTTCCTGTTGACTCACAGACACACACAGTTCATCAAGGCTGCAGGAGTTCGTGAAATCTTTGGATTTAAGCTGGACCTGTAAGAAAATACTGGTTAATGATTAAACAGGGGGCCTGGTGAGAAAAAAGAAGCAAACAAAGGATTCTGAAGCCTTGAGGTATAGTAGACATGGAATCCCAGAATCTGTATTGCTGTACACAGACTGAATGTTCCAGTTAAGCTTCTGAAGTTGGAAGGGATTTAAAAGTCTTCAAAAAGGTGAGTTTTGCTTCCTTTTTGTAGAAACAGAATATTTGGCTCCATCAAATGTAAAGATTAATGTACTTGGATACTTCATCTGGAATTTTATATTTTTACCAATAAGAAATTTGCAGTAAGGGGCTAATGCTTGTCTAGCTTGTCTGATTTGCAGTGGTAGATCTTGACCCATAGAAACTCTGTTATTTTGCCACATTACAAAACCTCCTTTCTTTTTCATAGTTAGAATTATTTTATTTACATCCTGGTAATTCAGAATTTTGACATAAACCGGTCTAGGAATATTTGATGCTTGTGATTCCCTGAGAGCTCTGTGTGCTCTTTCTATGACTATTTGCTTAGCCATACCCGAGTCCTCGAACAATATTTCCAGTATCTGTGTAATGGTAGGCATTAGATCATTATATTGAATATTTTCTGGGATTCCTCTAATAATTATGTTGTTTCTTCTGGATCTTGCCTCTAAATCCAGGATCTTGGTCTGCATAGTTTGAATGTCCAGGTCATGAATATCTGTTTTTTTTTGTAAGAAATATTATTCTGTCCTCATTATCGGATATTCTAGCCTCAGATTTATCTATTCTGTCGAGAATTTGACTGCATGTGGCATTAAAAGCAAGTATCTGGTTTGAAAGTGCATTTAAAGATTCTTGTATGGGTAACAGTGCTGTTTTAATGTCCTCCATGTTAGCTAGCTGATCCGGTTGGTTTGTTCCTCCTGTTTTTAAAAGATCTTGTGGTTTTACAGTTTTCTGTCTTTTAAATGTAGAGGCTTTCTCTGGTGACATCAGCGTTGATAATTTAGTTTTAGTTGTTGTTGTGTCCATATTTTTGTCCAGTTTTGACATCTTGAAACAGAAATCAGATAGATCCTTTGTTTATAGCTCTATTCAGAGTCAGGCAGACAATCAGCTTTAATCCTGTGAAATTAATTAGTTTTTCCTTCGTTCTTTTGATTCTCAGTCGTAGTTTGGTTGTAGTAGAATAGTTATATCCGGTAATTAATGCAAAAAGACTTGTAGTATATCCTCAGGGTTACTTATTCTTGCGAGTAACTGGAGAGCTGTAGATGTACAGTGTCTACAGAAAGGCGGCCATCTTTGTCTCCCGAAAAACATTGCATTCTGACTTTATTAATAATTAAAAAGCCTTATTAAAAAAACTTAAAATATTAAGAAACATCAGTTCCATGTGTATACTAATATTTTAAAATGTTTAATATAAAATTCATTCTGAAATGTATTTTTTGGGTCTATATGACAGTATCGAATGGACTAAACAGCGAATGCTATTTAGTTGAACCGCTACTGTCGAAATGGCAAAATAGCAAAGTCACGGAACATCAAATTTTTCCCAGGGAAAACATTTGGTGGGCCGTCTTTGGGACTTTGCCATTCCCTCCACTATGGTGCGATCTCAGAGTTGGTATATTTAAGTAGGTGGGTGAGGGGGGGGCATGGCCCCCCACATGGGGGGGGGGTGAAGCCCCTCATTTAAATTTGTGTTTAAGGTTTTTTTTTTTTTTTTTTAACGGAGCAGCGAATTTTTTCCCTGGGAAAAAATTTGCTGTTCCGTTTGTTCGATATTTTGTTTCGATATTATTCATACGATGAAATAGCATTCGCTATTTACATCATATGATAATATGATATATATGCGTATTTTTCTATAAAGACCTTAGGTTTGTGTGTCCAGTGTTACACCATCATCTAGTGGAGAATAGCAACATGTTTTTTTCCTAACAGCTTTTGTAGTCAAAATTTTTTTACATGCAGTACACTATTAACTTAAAACACTTATTGCCATTGCTGGTCTTAAATTCTTCTAGGATAACCTTCATATAACATTTTTATATGCTAAATGTTGAACATGTATTTATAATTTAGATGCCTTTAAATTGATTAAATGTAGTAAAAATAACAAAGATAAGGAAATTAAGGGATTCATAGTATACAGAATACAAATATTGTGGGCAACTTATGACAATGTTTTCTCTCATAATTTAGCAACCCTCATTTTAAGCAATGTGGCTAGAGAGCTGTTTTTGTTGAGGCCAGGGGATCTATTAGCTTCTAGAGCTATCTGCCATAGTAGTTCTTCTTTATACTCTTATCTTTGCCTCCCAAGGCCCTCCTCTGACATCTATTGGAATCTCGAATAAAAATCTAGCCGCTTTGCAACTTACAGAGTGTTTATAAAGTGCATTATTCTCATTCTTAACCTGAATATCATGATAACGTTCATATATTCTCCCTTTAATTTTCTTTCCGTTGTTCCACTGTAAAATGCTTCATATAATTCACACTGGGTTAAATAAACTACTCCCTCTGTTTTACAATTTGAGTAGCTTTTCCCTTCTATACATTGATTTCTACTCTTAATGCATATCCTTTCTTTTTGCCAGATATATAGACATTGTGAACATGCCCCATATTTAAATGTCCCTTTTCTTTTTTTGTTAGTATTAATTGTTGTTTCCCTATATTCAAATAGATCCTTAAAGTTTTGACCTTTCCTAAAAATAGTTTTACGTGGCTTATTTGACACCTCACCTATGTCTGTTAGTCCGGCAAACCTTTCCCATTCTCTTTTTACTACATCTCTAATCTTATTTGCATATCCATTATAATCCGTAACAAAAGCCCTATTGTAACCTTCATCACATAGAAAATCGTCTCCCTGTCCTTCCAATACCCTTGAGTTCTCCCTATTAGTTTCACCTAAGAGGGGTGCAAACTTTTTTTTAATTTATTTTATTTACAGTTTGTTTACTGGAACAGTCCATTGGGCTGGACAGAGCCCATTTTCAATGGAGGCCCGGACAGAAAAGCTCCTTAAAACAGTATACAATTGAAACAATGCATTCACGTTATTATACAGATAACAGACATTTCATAGTGAAAACATTACAGTTTGCAATAGAATTAAAAATATATGAAAATCATAAGTGAATATCCAAGTAGAGTAGCTAACACACTGGAATATAACATTGGTGGCAAACAGCCTCACATGGCATATTAACAAGTTTATAGTTAAAAAAGGGAATAAGAGGTGTTAAGTCTTGATGTAAGCAAAGAGAGAAAGTAAGGAATAAGTGAAGAGAAAGGTGGTAAGAAGTAGTGGAGATCAGTTTGATAATTGAGAAAAGTGAGTGGGGGAGTATGAAAAGAAGGTGACGTAGAGGGGGATTCATGTGGGGTGGGAGCAGGAACATTACCAGAAGGATGATGCAAGGTGGGAATGAAGCAAGGTCTTAAAGGTGGAGTGGTTATGGGTGGTATGAATAAGAGGTGGCAGGGAGTTCCATAAGTGTGCTAGAGAAAAGGATAATAGCTGTTTTCCTGGTGAGTGGGCAGGTTTGTTAAGTTCAAGCAGGTTCTGGTTATTGGAGCTAAGTCGTCTGTCAGGCAGATGCATTTTGAGAGAGGAGATGAGGGGAAAGGCAGAGAAAGGGTTTGAAGATGAGTTTATGAGCATGTTAGTTGAATATAGGATAGACAGTAGGGCAGTTCTAGCCAATTTAGTTTGTGAAGGGCATTGCAATGGTGGGAGGAGGATTTATAGCTGGTAGCGAACTTTGAGGTAGGTGGTAGAGAGAAACTTAGTTGAGGGAGTCAGATAGCAGTTGTGTTGGTAAAGCATACCAAGTTTTTGGTGGGTTTTCTTTATACTAGCTTGTAGGCGGAGTATCAAATTTTAACTGTTCATCAATAAGGATTCCCTGAAGCTTTGTATGGGTGACTACTTCAATAGAGGTATTGTGTTGGCTGGCTATGGAGAAAGAGTTCCTGTCTATTATGGTATTTTTGAAGGAGTAAATAAGATTTTAGTTTTTGAAGCGCTGATTGCTAGGTGGTTATCTAACATCTAGAACTCGGTTGTAGAAAAGGCATCTTGAATTAATTTTATGAGAGTGGAGATGGAAGTGGTAGAGCAGATGATCATAGAGTTATCTGCATATTGGATAAGTTTAGCATTAGGGATGCTCTGGTGGAAATCATTTATGAAAATGTTAAACAGTATGGGACCTAATAGGGAACTCTGGGGTACACCCGTAGGAGTATTAAGGAAGGAGGAAGTGCAATTTTTCCATTTGATGGCTTGTTGGCTGTCAGAGAGGTAAACTGGAAAACCAGTTAATAGAAGAGGTGGATAGATTGAGATTAGAGAGTTTGGACAGGAGAAGATTATGTGAAATAGTATGAAAGGCCTTGGATAAGTCAAGAAGAAGAGAAGATACTAAGCAGCCAGAGTCTCGAGGTTTATTGATGGTTTCAAGGAAGGAGAGGAGAGCAGTGGTGGTGGTGTGACCAGGATGAAATCTGTGTTGTGTGGGGGTTAGCAGGTAGTTGTCTAAGAGGTAAGGTAATAGTTGTAGGTGAATACATTTTTCCTGAACTTTAGAGATAGGGGACAGGATGGCGATTGTTCATAAATTAGTAATGTTGTTGTTGTTGCCCCCTTTATGCAGGGGAATGATAAAGGCCTTTTTCCAGAGAAGGGGGGTACATAGGCTTCATGGCTTGACTGATTTATTAGAATAGAGATGGGGAAGGCGATGGCACTGCCAGCTATTTTTAGGAAGTTGGAAGGAAGGTCATCAGGGCATTTGAACATGGTTCCAGTTTTTGAAGGTTTTTTTTTTTTTTTTTTTTTATATAGTGAAGACAGGAATAGGTTTGATAATGAAGGGGGAGTTGAGAGGTGTTGGTGTTTGGGGAGGAAGAGAAAGGAGGAGGTGAAACTAATGTATTGTTGGGGAAGGATGTGGTTAGTTTGGTAACAGATTTGATACAGGAGTTAAATTGGGTGGCTAAGGACAAATCAGAGGCATTAGGATCTGGGCAACGGTTGTCTTTTTTTGCCAGGATTGAGGAGAGTAGTGATACCATTCCAGAATTTTTAGGGTTAGTTTTGCGGTTATTCTGAAGTATGGAGAAGTAGGATTTATGGTCGGATACAATAACTTTATTTTAACTTTATTGTGAAGTAGCTTATATTCATTCAGGGTGGTGGGAGTTTTATATTTCTGGCAGTGTTTCCATGCTTTGTCACAGAGACACATGGGGGTTGTAGTTTCTTTGGTTATCCACAGGACAAGTCTTACTTGTAACTCTTTTAGTTTTGAAGGGAGCAAAACTATAACAGGTTTATGAATGTAGTACTGAAGTAGGCAACAGCATTGTCTAGGGGGAGGGTTTTTACAGGGCTCCAGTTTATGTGTTTGAGAGAGTCAGAGCAGGTTTCGGTGTTTTTTTTTTTTTTTTTTTTTTTTTAAGACAGCGAGTAGAGATTTAAGTGTGAGATGGTTGTGTGGAGGAGGGTAGGCGATGAGCGAAAGTGGGGAGATGATCACTAAGAGAGTCAGAAAGGGTACCACTACTGGAGATGTTGTGGGGGTGAGAAACTAGAATCCAGTCAAGAGTACTACCAGAGGGAGCAGTCCTTGGAGGGCCTAATAGGAGAGTTGATTAGCTGTGTAAATTTATAAAGGTTCAGGTTCTAGGAGGATGTGGGGGTTTGTATGGTGGTCCAGTTAATATTAACGTCACCCAAGATTATGGTTTCATTATTCATGTTAGCAGAGAACCAGGAGAGGATATCTTCTAGAATGAGGGTATTGTCTCCAGGAGGTATATAAAGAGCAGCTATGCATATATGTTTGCATCTATCTATGTGTAGGAGGGCCAAAGTTAGCTTGACATTGGCAAATTGAGGTATAGGTTTGGGTCTATATGACAGTATCGAACGGACTAAATAGCGAATGCTATTTAGTCACTCCGATACTGTAGATATGGCAAAATAGCAAAGTCACGGAACATCGAACTTTTTCCCAGAGAAAAAAATTAGGTGGGCCGTCTTCGGGACTTTGCCATTTCCTCCACTATGGTGCAATCTTGGAGTTGGTATATTTAAGTAGGGGGTTGTGGGGGGCATAGTCCCCCACTTAAATTTGTGTTTAAGTTTATTTATTTATTTATTTACGTAGCAGCAAATTTTTTCTCTGGGAAAAATAAAAATGTTGCTGTTCCGTTTGTTCAATATTTTGTTTCGATATTATCGGTACGATGAAATAGCGTTCGTTATTTACATCGTACGATAATATAATATAGATGCATAGGTTTAGTATAGGGTTACTGAAAGATAGGAAGAGAAAAGAAGAGCTACTCCACCACCTTTCTTATGGGTTCTGTCATTTCTAATGATATTATAAGTTAGTCATTTCTTCCTTTTATTACTTCTTCTCTAACCTGTCTTATAAGATAAATGGGATAACTTCTTTCCGTAAAAAACATTTCCAAGACATCATATTCTATATAAAAATCTCTGTTGTCTGAGGTCATTCTACTGGCCCCGGCTTATCGTCCCTTAACAATGCTTCTTTTTTATGAAATGGATGCACATTTGTAAAATATAAATAAGAATTAGAAAATGTATCTTTTCTAAATACTGTAGATCTAAAGCCCCCATTGGTCTTGTGTATAGTTGCATCTAAATTCTTCATTTTATCATAAGAAATGTTGTTAGGTAAATTTCAAGACTTCAGTAGTTTGCTCAAGGTACCTCATAAATTCTCTAAATTTTTCTTGTGTGTCTATCCAAAATAGACATACATCATCCAGGTACCTTTTGCATATCCAACATGTCATACCTGGAGTTAAGAATGAATTTCAACTCCCACACTGCTAATACAATATTTGCATAAGTAAGGCCACAACAGGCCCCTATAGCTACACCTCTCACTTGTTGAAAGAATTCTCCTCCAAAAATCAATTATTTTTCATTGCTAATTCCATCAATTCTAAACATGTACGAAATTCACTAGGTTTAAGTACCTTATCTTGGACTAAGGCCATTTCAAACAATTCCATGCCCTTATCATGAGGTATGGTAGAAAACAGATCAATTACATCTATAGTGACAAATATCACAGTTTCATGATATAATTCTTGCTCAACACTTCTTAAAAAAATCCTGAGTCTCTTTCAAAATATCAGTTTCACCCTTCCATAGTCTTTTTAACTTACGATCTAAATACTTAGCTATCAGGACACTTTTTGACCCTTATGCAGCCACTATAGGCCTTAAAGGTGGATCTGTAGTATCTTTACGTATTTTAGGGATCTCAAAGATGGAAAGTATTTTTGGTTCATCGTTCTTCTAAATATAGACACCTTTAACTATTTAAACTGCATCTATTAATAGATCACTTAATGCTATGTCTGTTTTCTTACATGCTATATTTGTTTCATTTTAGACACCCTAACATACACTTATTAGTATCTAAAATATCCATTTTATCTTCATATATTAATGTGTCCATTAATACTGCAGCCCCACCTTTATCTGGTCTCGTCACCCTTACATTCTTATTATACCTAATTTCATTCAATACTTTATTTTCTCCTTTAGTGAGACTAGAACAATATTTGTTTTGAGGAATAACATTTAATTCCTTTCCTAATATAGTTTCAAATTTTTTTAGTTGAGGGGTGTAGGGGTGGGTTATATACACTTCTTCTTAAGAATATCACTATTAATTACTTTTTGTTTATTTGCAAGAACCACTTCCAAGTAAATCTTATGTACAAATAGTTTAAGGTCTAAAATTACCTTGGTTAGATCACCCCTTCTGTGCAGAATGAATTTCAGCCCCTTGGATAATAAGTTGAAATGTTCTATTGTTAGTTCTATATTACAGTAGTTGAAAATGTTAAAGTTGTTATACTTATAGTTGTCTTTCAAAATTGTTCTCTGTGTGGGAGTAGAGTGGGACTTTAATATCCCCCTCTTCCTTTTGTTCCTCCCCTCATCCCATTCATGCTGTAGTGTGGATAATTGTATTGGAGTGGATATTTGTTTTTCCACCTTTCGGATCTGCGTTGTGGAGGGTATTTTAAAGGGTCATATCTGTCTAGCTGCCTTTCTTCTCTTCTTTCTCTTATGATATTCTCCTCTTTGCCCATACACTCCTTATTTCCAATTTCTTTATTATATGTATCGTTATTCCTGTACCTATTATTATATGTTTTGGTTCTGGGATAACTTCTATTTTTCCCTGTATTCTAAATGATAAATTACATATTTTAATGATTTATATGGCACATTTACTGGTAGCTTATTTGTAGCCAATCTACATAATCTGTACATTCTACATATTTTTCACATATTTTCATTCTTGCTCTTACTTTCACTTTTTTATCTTCTAACTGCTTCCAAGGGTAACCAGAATAAAATGTTCCCATTATAGTTTCATACCATGTTTTCCTATTCTTGTCTAAAACTAATGTCTTTCGGCTTTTCTTGGTTAGGGGTCGCCACAGTGGAACTCTGGTCCGCTAATGACTGGCAGTGGATTTTTACGGTGCCGAGTTGCCAGCCAGATGCCCAACCGTCAAAGAAGGCACACCCATTCACGCACGCACCTACCTGCATGTCTTTAACATTACTCGACCGCAGGGAGGACATGCAGACTCCACACAGAAGGCGCTCCAGCCAAGAATCTAACGGGAGAATCTGTTGCTGTGAGGTGACAACGCTAACCGCTGCACCACCACAGCTCCTAAATTAATCTTCCATAGTAGTATTTTCTCTTGATATAGTTTCATTTCCATACACAAGATGCCTTTACTTCTTTAATATTAAAGCTTTTCCCATATTGATTTACATTTTCCCTCTAAAATCCTCATCAACAGATTTCCTTTATCTTGCATTCCTATTAATACTTTATATAAATTTAATGAAGCTTTAAAGACAGTTGGGTGTACTAAACCCAAACCGCCTTCCTGTTTGGCAACATAAAGAATTTGTCTTTTAAAAGGATTCACTCTAGATCCCACATGAATGTGAAGAACACATTCAAAAAAAAAAATATTTTTCATATTCTGGTGGTATCAAATACACTTCCCAGATGTGCCATCTTACCTAATATCACAGAATTTATTTTATTTATTTTACATTTGTTTTACCAGGACAATCTGACTGGGCAGGGTTGCCCATTTTCAGCAGAGTCCCAGGGAGAAAATCTCCATACAACATGATTTAAGTTTAAAAGTTCTCCAAAATGTACATGTACTTAAATATCATATCCTTCCTCTGTATAACTCTCTATTGTTCACTGCGAAACTTTATTCCCAGAATTTCTATTTCTTCTTCTTTAAATTCAATACCTCTAATTTCTTCCAGAGAACCCCAGTCCTTTACTTTTTTTTTCATTAATACTAAGGCATAATACCTTTAGTTATTTGTCAAGTATCTGTATAGCTCTATTTATCCATTCTTTATTGTCAACAACTAATACTAAATTGTCCGCATAAGAAAACATTACTGGAATGTGTATTCCCTCTAATACCCAATTTATCTTAGAAACTACCACCTTCATAATTAATGCAAATAGTATACTGCTTGCTGGGCACCCTTGCTTAATAACACACTATTTCTATGGTCTCACTTAACTAACCATTTACCACTAATCTCACTATTTTTATTACATACACATTTAAACACATTGATTATTTTACTTATATTGGTCATCTTATATTCTGTCAAAATGCCCCATAATGCTTCATGCTGAATCTTGTCAAATGCTTTACTTACTTCACCTACTATTTTAATTCCATTTCCCTATTACATCGTCTACCAATTTCCTTATTAACATTAACAGTTCTTGACTTCCTTTTATTTTATTCCAAAGATTGTTTCAGTCAGTAATTTATTAGACTTAGTTATTATTCTTTTTCTACTAATTTCATAAATATCTTATAATCCTCATAATTTAATACTAAGAGTACTTTGAGGGATTGATGAATGAAGAGAATGAGAGAGAGATAAGGTTGGATGATGTGGGGATAGTGAATCATGAAATGCAAAGGATTAGCAAGGAGGAAGCAAGGATAGCTATGAAGAGGATGAAGAATGGAAAGGCTGTTGGTCCAGATGACATACCTGTGGAAGCATGGAGGTGTTTAGGTGAAATGGCAGAGTTTTTAACCAGATTGTTTAATGAAATTTTGGAAAGTGAGAGGATGCCCGAGGAATGGAGAAAAAGTGTTTTGGTACCGATTTTTAAGAATAAGGGCGATATGTAGAGCAGTAGTAACTACGGAGGGATTAAATTGATCGGTCACAGCATGAAGTTATGGGAAAGAGTAGTGGAAGCTAGGTTAAAAAGGGACATGATGATTAGTGATCAGCAGTATGGTTACATGCCGGGAAAGAGCACTACAGATGCGATGTTTGCGCTGAGAGTGCTGATGGAGAAGTACAGAGAAGGTCAGAAGGAGTTGCACTGTGTTTTTGTACACTTAGAGAAAGCATATGACAGGGTGCCTAGAGAGGAGTTGTGGTATTGTATGAGGAAGTCGGGAGTGTCAGAGAAGTATGCAAAAGTGGTACAGGATATTGTTAAGGGTAGTGTTACAGCGGTGAGTTCTGCGGTGGGAGTGACGGATGTGTTTAAGGTGGAGGTGGGATTACATCAAGGATCAGCTCTGAGCACTTTCTTATTTGCAATGGTGATGGACAGTTGACAGACGAGATCAGACAGGAGTCCCCGTGGACTATGATGTTTGCAGATGACATTGTGATCTGTAGTGAAAGTAGGGAACATGTGGAGGAGACCCTGGAGAGATTGGAGATATGCTCTAGAGAGAAGAGGAATGAAGGTCAGCAGGAGGAAGACAGAATATGTGTGTGTGAATGAGAGGGAGGATAGAGGAATGGTGAGGATGCAAGGAGTAGAAATGGCGAAGGTGGATGAGTTTAAATACTTGGGATCAATAGTTCAGAGTAATGGTGAGTGTGGAAGAGAGGTGAAGAAGAGAGTACAGGCAGGATGGAGTGGATGGAGAAGTGTGTCAGGAGTGATTTGTGACAGAAGAGTACCAGTAAGAGTGAAAGCGAAGGTCTACAAGAGGGTAGTGAGACCAGCTATGTTATATGGGTTGGAAACAGTGGCATTGACAAAAAGGCAGGACTTAGAGCTGAATGTGGCAGAGTTAAAGATGTTAAGATTTGCAATGGGTGTGACGAGGGTGGACAGGATTAGGAATAAGAATATTAGAGGGTCAGCCCGGGTTGGAAGGTTTGGAGCAAAGCCAGAGAGGCATGATTACGTTGGTTTGGACATGTGCTGAGGAGGGATGCTGAGTATATTGGGAAAAGGATGCTAAGGATGTAGCTACCAGGTAACAGGAAAAGAGGAAGGCCTAAGATAAGGTTTATGGATGTGGTGAGAGAGGACATGCAGGTGGTTGGCGTGACAGAGCAAGATTTATTTATTTATTTATTTATTTTACATTTGTTGACCGGGCTAGTCTGGCTGGATAACAAGTCCATTTTCAGCAGAGGCCCGAGGAGAAAAGCTCCACTTTCTACTAGTACATTACATAAGAAATATATTGCTAAAAAAAAAATACATCTTAAGGATTAAAACACTGCAAGAGAGATATTCAACAGTAATGTAACAAGTTTTCTCAAAAATAAAAAAAAAAAAGAAAGGTACTATTCTTCAATTACAACAATTTTACAGAGAAAGTATAATACTTATAGTTCTAATAGTGGTAGAATCAGAAACAGGAGTTGGAGTGGAGAGGAAAGGAGTAGAGGAGTAAGAGAGTAATAAATAAGATAAATTAGTCAGGTGTACTGCAGGAACAGAGCCAGTGGTTTTGGAAGTACAGTTTAATTTTCTGTTTGAAAAGAGGCAAAGATGTAGTCAGAGTTATGTCACTAGGAAGAAGATTCCAGTTTCTACCTACTGTATTAGTGAAAAGAGAGTCACCAGCAAAGTTGTTTGACTTAATTGCTTTGGCCATTAGTTTATGAGAAGAGCGTAGGGAGTTGAGATTGTTATAGGGGATTATTAGTTGAGAAAGAATTGGTGTGTTGTCAGGTTGATAAAGTATACTATGAGCAGTAGAGAGTTGAGGGATAAGCAAGTAGTTTTGGAATTCAAGCCAGCCTAGAAGTTTTAAGTTTAGACAATGGTGGGTTCTGAAGGGGTTACCAGTGGCAAAGCGGGCAATATTGTTGTAGCAGGTTGTTAATTTAGCTAGATTGCTTTTTTTAAGATTGGTATAAATAGAGGAGGCATATAGTAGTGAAGATAAGAGATGGGATTGGGCTATTTTGGTTCTAGTTGCTGGGGTTAGAAAAGGTTTAATTCTATATAGGGATCCTATTTTTCTGTTAACTAATTTGATGGTGTAATTAATGTGTTGATCGAAGGAGAGATTATTGTCGATAGTTATACCTAGCAGTTTTGTTGTAGAGTCAGGTGAGATGATAGTGTTAGTGTTAGAGGAGATGGAGAAATGTAATGGGGTGGTACGAGAGGTGGGGGTGAAAAGGAGAAGTTTAGTTTTTTTGGCATTAAGTAGGAGGAACCGTTTTGAGAACCATGTTTCAACAGTATTAAATATGTTTTGGGTAAGTGAGATCAGTTCTGTGGTGGAAGGAGCAGAACAAATAAGGGTCGAATCGTCTGCATATTGAATGCATGTTGCTTGTGGGATAGCAGAGTGAAGATCATTGATGAAGAGAGAAGAGAAGAGGACCAAGAATGGAGCCCTGAGGAACTCCGATGGAAATTGGCAAAAGAGAAGAGATATGGTTTTCCCATATGACTGCTTGCTGCCTGTTGCTAAGATATGATCTAAACCATTTAATAGCATGTAGAGGACAGGAAGAAATGGAAACAGATGATCTGCCGTGTCGACCCCTAATGGGAACAGCTGAAAGATGATGATGATGGTCTCCAATTTTTATGTCTGTTCTTTTGACATTTTTCCATATAAATTCAGTGTCCATATTTACTTTATATCATTTACACCCTTTTCAAGGTATTCACTCAATACCTCTAAAATACTCCTTTTGTCACTCTTGCATGTCCTTATACCTTAGATATTCAATTTCATCTAAACATGTTGCTGCTTCTACATTTACTGTTTTAAATACATTTTTAAATTCTGTCATTGTAATTTTTTTCTTCCATTCTCGTTATCCTCTTCAGTTAGTTTTTAAATTCCATCTATTTTTTTCTTATAGTGTCATATAGTTAAAAGGCACTTTAAAAACTTTTTCTGTCTGCATAATTTATTTTTGTGTATTCACTACACATATTTCCTCATTCCTTAACTCTATTATTCTTAATTTTCTTTAACCATTTTATTTAGATATGGTGCTACTTCTTCCTTGTAAAAATATCTTTGTTTAAATATTTTTTTTTAATTTCTCTTGGTTCATTTTATATAAAAATAAGTTATATACTTACCACACTGTTCCATTTAGGTTGTTGATTTTCATTCTTTCCTCACAAGTGGGTTCGGATCCGCTCCATCGGATCTGACTCGGCCGATTCTACAGCTTGCAGCCACCAGATCTCTCAAGCTTCTCCCTTACTGACAATGCACCTTGACAAACATCTCTGATCTTGTTTGCTGCTATAAAGTGTAAAAGGACATCGAGAAATATGGGAAGCCATATCCAAAGTCATGTAAACATATAAATGTATCCATTTAGACACCATGTAACTGCTTGTTTTTTTAAAAAGTCATGGACAGGGGTAGGTGGGAGGAGATGTGAGGAAAGAATTAAGATCGACAAGGCAGATGGAACGTTATGGTAAGTACATAACTTCTTTATCTGATGTTGTCAATCTTCATTCTATCCTCACAAATGGGACAGCATCCTTAGTTACTTGAATCCAGGGTGGACTCAAGGAAGGATAGTCTTGAGTATCACAGAACCAAATGATGCTCTACCTCTGGAGACCAGATCCAATTTGTAATAAATAATAAAGGTATGAGGCGTAGCCCAAACTGCTGCTGCACAAATATCCATAGACATCCTAGACTGGAAAACTGCGGCAGTAGCCACAGATCTAGTGCAGTGTGCTTTCAAAGGATATGTGAGAGAAATTCCCAATTTATTATAGACAATGGTGATGCAAGTTGTTAACCACTTTGATACAGAAATTTTTAGAGACTGATTTTCCAAATTTTGTATGTATTCTCCTTTCTTGGTAAATTTAGGAAAAATACTGGCAGATTGATAAAACTATTTATATTGGATTCTGGCACCACCTTTGGAAGAAAGGATGGGCTGGTAGGTAAGGTCACTCGCTCCTAATGGAAAACCAAGTAAGGAAGTTTAGAAGTTAACACATGGATTTCAGAAACTGTTCTTGCGGAAGTGATGGCAACCAAGAAAATTGTTTCCTATTACAGATATTTAAGGTCTCATGTAGCCACGGTTTCAAAGGGAGGTTGTGTTAAAGACTGCAGATTCAAATTAAGGTCCCATGGGAAAGAAGGGTCTGTAAAAGGAGGCTTTAGAAAAAGTTCCCCTTTCAAGGAGGCCTTGCTCAACACGTGAGAAGCAATGGGTGCACCATTCCATCCTGTATGGTAATTAGAAATTGCTAACTGTACCCTAATGGTCGAGGTACTGGCACCATTCTGAAAAAGGTAAGCAAGGAAATTAAAATGTGATAAATAGAGGCTGAAAAGTGATCAAGTTTATGTTGCTGAGCCCAAACAGCAAATATTTTCCATTTACTTGAATATTTATTCCTTGTTTATGGGAAGACAGAAGTATATGTCGGACAAGAGATGAGAACATAGACTGACTACTAAGGGAACTGAAGAAGCCAAGTGGTCAGCTTGAAGTCTGGAATATCTCGGTGTGACATGCCCGTCGGGTGAGACAGGAGGTCTAGAGTTGGATCTAGGTTCCATGGAGGTTGAACCAGGTGAGGCCATAGGAAGGGGAAACCAAATTTGTCGAGGCCAGTAGGGGGAAGCTTTCTGCAGAAATTTCAAAACCAATGGGGTTGGTGAGAATGCATAAAGGAGACTGGGATGACAATCGTGAAGTAGAGCATCAATCGGTGACTGACCAGATAGGGGAATCAGGGGAAAGTAGTTGCTGTACTTGTTGTTTACGGGAGAGGCAAAAAGATCACAGCATGGCTGGCCCCATCAACAGAAAATCTCATCTACCACCTTCTCGTTGAGAGACCACTCGTGAGAAAATAGGATGAACCTGCTCAGTTTGTCTGCAATCACGCCGGATCTTCCTGGAATGTGTGTTGCTAAAAGAAAGTCATCTTAAGAGATTGCCCACTGCCAGGCACTGAGCGCTTCTCAACTTAATGGGTAAGATCTGGTTCCCCCCTGAATGCTGACAAGTTGTCAGTCTGAACTGTAAGCATCCCAGAAGGAAGATCATCTTGAAATGCTCACAATGCCAAGAACACAGCTCTCACCTTAGGACATTTATATGCAAATTGGCCTCTTCGGGGGACCAAGTACCCTAGACTGTCTTCCACCCATCCAATAATGCCTTTCCACCCTATCTTGGAAGCATCCATGGTCATTATGGCCATGGGCTGTTGGGGAATGAATGAACGGCCATGGAGCAGTTGATCAGGCTGGACCCACCAACAGAGACGTTTTTTGCAAGTGTTGGTAATTTTTATTTGATACGACTTTGACTGGTGGAAGACTGATCATTGAGTAGCCAGCATCCACTGTAGAATCTGCATGTAAAACCTGGCCAATGGAACCAAGGTTATTTCTGCAACCATGATGCCAAAGTTCATAGGACTGTGCGGGTGGAGACTGATGCATTGTGTACAACCGTCTTGACCTGTGACCTTATAGTTAGAAGTAGGTGTGGTGGAAGGGAAGCAATGGCAGTCTTTTTGTTAACCAGTGCTCCAATAAATTCCAATGTCTGAGTTGGGTGAAGTTGTGATTTGTTGTAGTTTATGGTTATTCTTAAGACAGCACAGGTGTGAAGAACCTGATCTCTTGAATGTATGAACTGATGCCTGGTTGGAGTGGTAATGACACAGTTGTCCAAGGTAGGGAAACACCCAGAATCCCTACAGTCTCAGGTGGGCTGCCTCTACTGCCGTGCATTTGGTGAACACCCTGGGGGCTGTGGTGAGTCCAAAGGACACTGGCTCCCAGTTGGAAGCATAGGTTCTTCCTGGACCATCTGTTCGTCTTTATGTGATAGTAGGCATCCTGAACATCTATCGAGCACATCCAGTCGTCCTTACTCAGAAAAGGAGAATGGACTGAAGCAGGACCATCTGGAACTTGGTTTGACATACAAATTTGTTTAGATTTGTGAGAGCCAAGATTGGTCTCCAGTCCCTTGTCTTTTTTGGCACTAAAAAGAACCTTGAGTAAGTTCTGGATCCTATCTGGTCTGGCAGGACCTCTTGCATGACTCTCTTTTCTAGCAGCTTTTGAATTTGAACCACTGCTACATCCTTCTTCTGACTGGGTGGAACAGAGTATTTTCCTGGGAATTGGGGGTGGAAGGGAAAATATTATATAACCTCTGGATATAATCCTTTGAACCCAAATATATTTTGTGAATTCTAGCCAGGCTCCCTGGTGCAGGGACAATCTTCCCCCGACTGTCTCCAGAGGTGGGCAGTTGGGCCTCCATTCAGGAGCGCTGGTAGGGTTTACTGAAGAAAGATTCTCATGAAAGTAAAGAACCAGTCCAGCCTCCAATCCACAGCATAATTCCTTTATTGAGCACTTTCGTCAGTAACTATCAACTGACTACTTCAGAATACAAAAACCAACTGTGTGCCAATTATATATCCAAAAAATCATGTGATGTTCACAGCTAATTATCATTTAAAAATGTATATACCAGAAAAATGTATATACCAAAAATAAATGTCAAGAAATATAGGGCTCATACACAAAATCCTAAAAGTGTCAAACCCTCTAAATGTAAAAAAATAAAATAAAAATAAAAATGCCAACAATCAATGCAAAGGTTAGTTTTAAAATACAACAAACTAACTACCTTAACCAAAAAAATGTATCTGCACATTATTGTCCAATCCATGAACATATTCTCAAAAAACTACTCAGGCTTACACTCTCATTTAAGCCAGGGAAGTTTGTGGCATTGAGTTTTATTTGCCACCAAAGTTCCCTTAAATATAAAAGGTCCTCCCAAGGGCTACCACGGGTCTTGGGGAACTTTTTCAATAACCAAAAATTTAAAGTCGTATTCAGGAAACTGCAAAATGTGTTTGTATAATGCACTATTGGAATTGCAATTCCTCATATCCCTCACATGTTCATAAATCCTCTCCTTAAAACTCCTCTTGGTCTTACCAATATAAAAACCATGACAATAACTACACAGGGCAACATAAACCACTCCCTTAGTAATACATGAATACTTCCCATTAAACCTAATGGGAATATTATTAATGACACATATCAATGGTACAAATATGGGGACACTGGGCACAAAACCCACATTTTTTGGTGCCCCCTCCCTGCTTGACCTCCGTGTAGTTAGTCCTTTGCAGCAATTCCTTGAATGAAGTTCCTCTTCTAAAAATAATCCGGGGTTGCTTTCCTACTTTTTCTAAAACTTCTGCATGACTGTTGAAAATATGCCAATTCTTTCTTAAAATATCAAAAATACCACTATATTCAGAAGAGAACCGTGTAACAAAGGAAAGTGTGAAAGGTGTAGTGGGTGTTTGTATATCTGTTTGCTGTTCAAAACCTTGACTATTCAGAAAATTTTCCAGGCCAGGTTTGTCCATACTTAGAGGACAAAAAAATGCCCATTTCCCTCTTAGTACGCACTTCTTCAAAAATGTTATCAAGTAACCCTAAGGGATATCCTCTGGCCATCAGCATTTCTTTCATTAAGAGCCCTTGTTGAAATTCAAAATCTGTTGTCACCATACGCAAAATGCGCACATACTGCCCTTTTACAAGACCCCTCTTCACATGTTCCAGACGACAACTTTAATAATGTAGGATACTGTTACTATATGTTGGTTTCCTATATAGGCTACTCACCAAACAATTGTTTTCAACATACTTCCTAACCAAGACATCCGAAAAACTAATGGCATCTTCCTGATACTCTCATGAAAATCTAAGGAAATCAGTGGTGTCACTAATGTAGGTTGGTTATTGAAAACGTTCCCCAAGACCCGCGTGGTGGCCCCTGGGAGGACCTTTTAAATTTAGAGGATTTTTGGTGGCATATAAAACTCAATGCCACAAACTTCCCTGGCTTAAATGAGAGTGTAAGCCTCAGTAGTTTTTTGAGAATATGTTCATGGATTGGACAATAATGTGCAGATACTTTTTTTTGGTTAAGGTAGTTTGTTGTATTTTAAGACTAACCTTTGCATTGACTGTTGACATTTTTATTTTATTTTTTTACATTTAGAGGGTTTGACACTTTTAGGATTTTATGTGTATGAGTCTTATATTTCTTGACATTTATTATTACATTTTTGGTGTATACATATTTCTGGTATATATGTTTTTAAATAATTAGCTGTGAACATCACATGACTTTTTGAATATGTAATTGACACAGTCAGTTGGTTTTTGTAATCTGAAGAAGTCAGTTGATAGCTACTGACAAAAGCACTCAATAAAGGAACTGTGCTGTGGATTGGAGGCTGGACTGGTTCTTTACGTTCAAGTTTGTGGTTGGTTCTTGGTTTAGAAGAAAGATTCTCATGAACCCTGGCTCTGTGGGCCACCTCTGCCAAGAGGGTGACTATATCAGCTGGAGTTCCCCCCTCGGCCTTGGGGAGCACTTTCTCTGTGTGTGTCATGGAATGGACCTTGGGATATTTTGAACCACATTTTCGGCCACGCCATTGACTGCTGGAGAAGGACCTCGGGGGGGGGGGGGTCGTAAAATGTATGCCCATGGCAGACAAGGTCTTATCTTTCTCACACCTGGACAATGTCTCTCTCACTTTAGAGCCAAAAAAGGTAGTTCCGTCAAAGGGTGCATTGATGAAATTGGACTTGTATGGTTCTGCAAAGTCGCATAAGTGCATCCAGACATGCCTTCTTCATGGAAATACCTGAACCCGCAGCTCTTGAGGTTCCTTCCACAATGTTGGAAATTAGCCTCATGAAGCTACTGGAAATATCTTGCAGGGTTGCCAACTGAGAAGTTATGAACTTCTTAACTTCTGCAGATACGGCTCCTGACAGAGTAATTGATAACTCTTTGGTCAAATCTTTGCAAAATACAAAATACTCTCCTGGCTGCCAAAGAGTTTCAAAAGCAAAATAAAGAGCCACAGACTTGAAAGCTTTGCAGTTGCATTATTTTGCTGCTATATTCTACTTTTATTAAAACTTTGGAAGTTGTGCTTCTGGCTTTCCATTTTCTCTGGTCACATGTCTCTGAAGACTAAGAAAATGTGTTAGACAGTTTAGCAATCTCAATGCAAAACTTGCTGAAGCAAAGACATGCTTCCCCAGTCTGTCCATTCCCGTCGACTCCCTCTTGGGGGGATGAACAGCGGAACTCTCATCGGCTAGTTCAATGATGGCAAATCTATGACACACATGTCAAAGTTGACACATTCCATGATGTTTTGGGTGACATGCCAGTGATCACCAATACCTAAGTTACCAAAGACACTGCTTTTGCATTCGTTGCTCATGTGAAGTGCACTGAATTGTTTTGTGCCAGGAGCTTTTAACACTCCAAACTCAAAAGGTTCACCATCACTGGGCTAGTTCCTTCCTTGTGGCAGCCGCAATGACCATAGCATCAATTGGAACCCCTTTCCCACAAAACTGTCTGTCTGTAGGTGGTGCCATTATCTGGTCTGGTCTCCGAGGTATTGGCTCTATGGAATCAAGCTCCTTCCATGCCTGCTTAGAGATCATGTCTGTGAGCTCGTCAGCAAGCGGAGTCCCCCTGGAAGTAGAGGGTCCTGTACCAAAAGCCTCTAGGAGAATGGATTTCTGCAGCATAGGGTTGGAGGATGTCCAGCCAAACTCTTTGTTTAAGGATATCCAGTATGTCCAGAAATGGGACATCTTCAGGAGGTGACAGTGGGGACCCTTCGCCTTTGTCAAAATCCGTGTCTTTGGTGACTCTTGCAGGGAGTCAAGGTGCTTCCTCTTGCACATCCTTTTCCTGGGTACTTCCTCATTGGGATGATCTGGGGAAGTCCCGGAAAAGGGAAATTACAATTCCCTGAGAGTAAACCTGAGGTTTTGGTACAGGATGTTGATGATCCAGAGGCTGGGGCATCATGGAATGGTAAAGAACTGAGTGGGAAGGCTCCGTCAGTGCTGTCTAGGCAGCGTAAACTCTCTTCACAGCCTCAAAAACAGCGCTTGAAGGACCCTGAGGCGCTCTGATCCAAGAAAACTTTCTCTGACCCATTGGTACCTTGCCAGAGAAGGACACTGGAGCCCAAATGCCCACTCTTGAGGCACCGAGGAACAGAGGCAGCTTTGAAAACTTCAGAGTTGAATGCTGCATCATGAACCCCGCAGGCAGGCTTCAGCTGCAAGAGCTCCCTGATCCGAAAAGATAGGTCATCTCAGAAAAGATGTCGGATCCGGATGACTGGGATCCTGGAACTCTAAGATCACAGATGGAGTTAGAGGAGGAACTTGCATGGGTGGTGTGGTGGTGTGGTGGAAGGTCGGACTACCTGACCCAGATAAGTAGGAGTCGAGGGAAGACCAACCTGCCCCTGAGCCGAGAAAATCTTCCTCACCACTCTCTCCACATATTCTTCTGTGACACTTCTAGAAGAATGAACAGAATAAATGGAGGGGGATGCTGGTCTCTGCAAAAAGGGAGATGGAAGCTTGTCTGGTACTGGGTCAACCAATGGAAAGTATCTAGTGTGAGAATAACAGAAGATCTCAGTGGGTTTTGTCTGATCCAATGGTTGTCTCTGATCTGACTTTGATAGAGCCGGAGTGGTAAAAATGGTCTCTGAGGTTGTAGGATCGAAAGTAACAGTCAGATGCAAAAGTTTAGTCATTTTCTGTCCTGGAGTTGAGACCGGAAGTTTAGCAGACTGTTTCCATAAGGAGTTAGAGGAGGATTTTGCTGATGTGGAGGGATTTAACTTTGGAGATTGGAATGTGGCTTCTCCAAACGATGGAGGGAGACTTTATTATTATTTCAATTTTACTTTCCGTCAAGGCTAGAGGATTGAATCCGTGACGAATCAAGCAATCCTCCTGCAGATGGAATGAACCAAGGCAGTATACGCAAAGGGAGTGTGCGGCTGAGATAGGCAACTTATGTCCACATTTGGAACATTTTTTGAATGCTCCAGATTTGTCATTCATCTTTTCTACTATGATTATAGATCAAAATTCTAAGACGACAAATAAGTAACTAAATTTTTTTTTAACAAGCTGAAGGAAGGAAAGAGAAAGTACAGGAAGTAGCGAGAATGAAGAAAAGTAAACGAAAAGATTACAACCCTCAAGTTCGACAAAGGAGGAGGAGAAGCAAGGAAATGCTTACAATGGTATTATCAGGAATATGATGAACTCATAAGGGCAAGGAAGAAAAACAGAAAGGTGAAGTTTGAAGGAACAAACAGTAAAAACAGCAAGGGTTAATAACAGATATAATGTAAACCATGAAAAAAAATGTACTTGTCTAAATATTCTCAAGACAGACTGGTAGACCACGTCTGTTAGCTAGAAGCAGCAAATTAAATCTGAGGTATTTGGCAAGGTGCATTGTGGGTAAGGGAGAAGGTCGAGAGATTTGGTGGCTGTGAGCTGTAGCATCGGCCTAGTCAGATTTGTGAGAAATGGAATGAAGACAGACATCAGATCACTCTTTCTTTTTCTAGAAACTCTTCTTTATTGTCTACTACACTTTTAAATACTTTATTAATTTCTTTATATTTGCCACTATCTTGTATTCTTTTATGCAAATGTTTTTATACTTTTCCTTTAAATTAATCAACCAACTTGTCCAATCTTTGTAAAATCCTCATGTTTATATGATCTACCATAACTGATGTATTATTTCCTTTACAGACTCATTTAGTTCTGATTCATTAATTCTTTTTATCCCTCTACGTATTCTTATATAACCTATTCTTTCTTGAATTTCTATCCAGATTGCTACATGATCTGAGAAACCTGTAATTTTAACTCTTTGATGTAATATTTTAAGCTCTCTGATACTATAATCATTTTCAGTTATCAGATTACTTGTTTTGTATTTCCAATGTTTGCTTTTCCATAAAAGCATTTTACAGGTTTTGATCAGATGTGAAATATCTTTTATATCTGCCCCTTCTTTTCACCTGTCTTAAATCACAACTGAAGTCTCCCACTATTACTTGCTTATTTACAATTGTATAAACAAGTATTTTCTTAAACATAATCTCTTTCTATTTTTGTATAGTGCATGCATGAAGTGCAATTATCTTATGTATTTGGTTCTTCCATCTTATATCCAACATTACTATTCTTCCTTAAAATCCAGAATCTCTATGCATCATTTACATAAAATTGCTATGCCTGAACCTTTTTCATCTCCTAGGTTCCATACCATATTGCCTTCCCATAGGTTCATAGGTAGGTACTAGGCTATTGGCCCAAGGGCCTACATAAGCCTAGCCAACAAGGTTCCCTGGCTTACACCACCCAAGAAAGTTATTTTCCTGTGCCACTGTCGAGCAGACACACAGAAGTGATCCCCGGGGTGTATTTCCTATTTCCCATTCACTCAAGATTTTTCTTGAAGAGTGCTAATGAAGAACTTTGCTTGACATACATGGGTAGCCTGTTCCAGAGTATGGGAAGTCTCTGGGACAGGAATCTATCCCTCCAGCATGTCCTGTTTATTGTGGTAACAAGGTTTAGGTCCCTAGAGTGTGTAGCTTGCAGGGATTGGGATTTCTTTAGGTGTAGCATGTCCAACAGCTCTGGGTTTGACATAGCTTTGTATGTTAGGCAGAGATCACTTTGGAGTAGGCGATATGCTACAGAGTAAAGCTAGAGTTTTACCATAACACATTAACATGAATTCTTCCTTCTGTTATTATTGTATCTAATCCTATAAGGTTTATATCTAACGGTCTACACCATTCCAACATTCCTAGCCTCTGCTGAACATTCTTTACACTATTTACATTACTGGCTAGGTTCTCACTTTGTGAAACAGTGTTTGTAACTTTATCCTTTTCCTGTTTTACTGCCTCCTATGCTTATATTTTTAAATTTGCATTTTCTCTTTTTCCAATAGAACTTCTTTTACTTTTGACTTTTATCCTTTTACCTTCCCCTTCATCACTTGAATCACTTACTCTTCACTTTTTATTTCATTGATATTTTCATTTACTTCCATTCCTATATCTGTTTCAGTCATATTTTCTTGTGTTTCTTCTGTATCATCTGCTAACACACACTCCCTTGTTTTGGTCTCCTTTTGTTACCCGTGTATCATTTTCAGTAGCATTACAGTCCATCCACGAATGCCCTTGTATACATTTTTGCTCACATTTTTTAGCTTCATGACCAACTTTACCACAAATGAAATATTTCCTTTAGTCATAACTGTTAGTCATCTTTACCACACACAAAATTAAACACTTCTTTGGTTGTCTTCAGTATCTAATTCCTTATTCCCGTCTACATTAAACATACTTGGCAAATGCATTATTTTATCATTATGCATTTTCAAAATACCACCACATTCCAAACTCCCAGTCCATAAACCTGTTTTCATAGATTTTTGTAATGTCCAATACATCTCTACACACAGTTCTCAAACAGTCTTTTAAATCGTTTCTTTCAACTTCAGTTCAAAATTGTGTACATTTTCTTTAAGCTTCTCTGTTAAATAACTGCACCACTTTACAGGTTCCAAGGATTTTCTTTCCTTCTCTTTTCACACTGTTCTAAAAAATTATCCACATACAGCACCTCCTCAAATAAAATGCCACTAAACTATCTTTATTAATATAAATGCTCTTACCTCTCTGGGTTTGATACCCAATGGTGCAAAGATGCTGCCCAATACTTCATACCAGGCCAGTTCCTTCTCACTTTTACTACTAATTCTTACCCGATGCTTTATTCTTACTTCTGCATTTCCCACTTATCTTTCACTTTCTCTCACCTTTTGCACATACGATTTCTTCTCCTTCTTCCTTAATTCCTGAACTACTTCTTGGATTCTTCTCCATTTATTTGTCCCCAAGACACTGCCTTCTCACTCTATGGCTCACTCTGTTCTATTAATTCTTTTAGACATATCGCAGCCATCCCGACTGGACGGTTGTAAGAATACACTCTGGTGTTGCAGAATCGGACACAAACAATCTTCAATGAAAAAGCTCGTCTGAATCAGCCACATCTACCTCAAGTCCCTCATTTTGCCTTTTATTTGATACTGCTCCACTCTCCTCTCCATTCACCTCACTCTGCTTCATTCCTCTCCATTCATTTCACTCTGCTTCATTTCCGACATCCTCTGCCAAATTAGACATCTCAGCTGTTCGAGTAACACTTTTTTTCTTCAAATAAACAAAAAACACTACTGCCTCCATTTTCAGACTTTCTGCTTCTCCGAACTGCCTCTGTACATGGACCAGAAGACAGGAAGTATAACAAAGAACTGTATCCCCCTACACTCTGAAAAGATAGAGGAAATTTCACGATGCCCTGGTCAAATTTCCCCTAGCAGTATAACCACCACCTCAGGTTTCCCTGACAAAGCCATTAGCCTAATGGGGCTAACCCAGTCAACAAAGGATAAATAAAATAAAAATGCCAACCATGATGGCAAGCAATGTGACAATGTGTAGTTGTGATAGCTCTGAAGGTGGGTAATGTGACAATGTGCAGCTCTGCTAGTAATGATGTTGGCTGGTCTGATAGTGACTGTTCATCTGGGCCAATCAAGACATAAGGTGACCTTGTATTCAGCAACACCACCTGCGAATTCACCACTCAAGACTGCAAAGTGGGATACATGAAAAGTGGTGACTACAAATGATAATACTGATGCAATGCACAGCCTTGACAGATCTGAACTGTGAAGAATGGAAGGACATGCAGCCAAGATAACAGTGGGTTAGGTACAAATGTGCAACTATAATGGAGTGTGTGACAATGCACAGCTGTGAAGCAAAATTGCAGGCATTGGAGAAGTACAGCTATGAGATAGTGCAGAGCTGTAAAGGCCACAGTGACAGACAGTACAGCAATCATCAAGCTGCACACACAAGTAAAAAAGTCTGCAAATAGTGGGGGGAAAAGTACAACAGTGAAGCACCATACACATATGTCAGTCACAAAATCAGACCATGAAACAAAAACACAGCTTGACAGCCAGGGCAACAGTGGGTAATATGCAGCCGTGCAACCCTAGTAAGAAAGACAGCAAGGAAATGTAGAGCTGTACCAGCCACGATAACAGACACAATGTGCATCTGTATCAACCACAATCAAGCAATCATACACGTGTCAACTATAAAAAGCAAAGGATAATGCCCAACCTTAAATATCATGAACTTTGTTAGTTAGCCAATTAAATGGACGGATCCTTCTTGGACCCTTTACAGCCATGATTCAGGCCATACTGAGAAATATTACATATGTATCTGATCAATCAGCATGTTCCTGAGAATCTGGAGGAAACCAAACAATCTGCAATAAATGCATGCAGACACAGGAAGAACACACAAGATTCCATATACTGACTGCAACGCCAAGACTGAAGTGCAGGATCTTGAAGCTGTGAGGCAAACTATGCAGCTGCAACCCTCATTTTGACAGGAAGGACAATGTGAAATTGTGACGTCCATAACAATATATAGTGAAATACCATCTGACTGTTGGTCTGCAATTAGCAAAAAGGAATAAAGTCTATGAGCTGTTAAGTTACTTCCTGCAGTCAAGGGTTAGATTCCCTCAACCACCACTTGCTTACTGGCGATTCTGATTAAACCACAACCAGATAATGCTCTGAGACAACTGGGAAAATTGGATTAGGTTTCCAGAGACTACTTGCCTAGTACCTAATGATGAACCTATGAACTGTGCCAAACAAGATGAAGGTAGTGGGACAACCTGCATAACTTCCAAGCATGGTAAATACTGAAACAGTACATAAGCCACAAGGGAACACAATAAGACAACATACATCAGTGGCAATACAGAGATGTACCAGCTATGATGTTGGTGACTTTTACAATGGACAGCTATGCCACATGGCTGAACGTTATGACAGCACAAAGCAGCAGGAAAACATACCAAGGTGTCAACCACAATGGGAGACATTGGGACATTATACAGCAGAAAAGCCATGACAGTGGAGAGTCAGGAACAATGTACAGCTGTCCCAGCCATTGCTGCAGATCAAGGGATAACTTACAGATGTGCCTAATATAATGGCAAAAAGAGAATGAGATACAAGCATGCAGGACATGACAACAATAGGGTAATGAACAGATGTGCCAGCCAGGATGACCGACAGTGAAACAACATACAGCTGGGTAAGCCAAGATAGTAAAAACAAAATGAATGAGCGCAAATCAGTATTCACTGCATAGATCTAGACCTTGCAATGGTGCTCAGCACCATCCTATATTCGGGTACCACAGATAAACTCTTAGAGCTAAATTGCAATTAGCTGCCTTTCCAGGGCTAGGATCCATCAAGTCACACAGGCATTCAGGTCACTGAACCACAGGTACCAGTATGACTCTGTCATAGTCCATGTGGATGTTAATGACCTGGGACATATCAACCTTGACTATATGAAGTGAGACATGATCGAGCTAGCTCACTCTCTCGCAGGTATGAGCCTAGCACTGAGCAGAATACTACCTTCTCCAAGGGTGATACCAGATTGCCAACAGAATAATGATTGATTTTAACAACTGGTTTAGCTTCTTGTGCCAATCCAAGGGAGTACAATATCTGACCGACTGTGAGGACATGGTTGACAGACCATGCTGCTTTGCCAGAGATGGTCTGCACTTAACCCCTCTAGGCTTTCAGACAATGGCAAAGACCTTTTCTACCCCCACAATGTCTTTTTAGGCAATGCCAAATGGATAAACCTCCCGATTTAACTGAACCTATGAAGGAATATCTAAAGGTGGTACTGCTAAATGCTATAAGTCTTAACAAGAAACTCCACTCTCTGGGCAGTGAAAACATCTGTGTAGTAACAGAGACATGATTTAAAATCACGGAGAGTACCCCAGCAGTGCAAGGTTATAATGCTTTTCATACCTTTAGACCAACTACTGCACAGGAGGGAACTAAAGATGGAGGAGTCTCAGTCTATATTAAAAACAACCTCACACCCAGAATATATGACCCACTAGAGCACACATGTGCAACTCACAGTAAACGGGTTCCCCCACCATTCAACCCAATATGATCTTTCCCGGGGATCTCAACTACCCCTCTATAGACTGGAGATTCTACACCACTTCTAATGCACAAGCCCAGCAATTTCTAAACTTTAATACCAACATCTTGGAACAGTTGGTTCATTTGTCTACCAAGGGTACAAACATCCTTGATCTTGTACTCATGAACATGGAGGAGTGATGTTCCTCACCCAATGTAATGTCTTTGTTCATCAGATCTAACCATAAGGCAGTATTGCTTGAAATAAAAATTAAATCCAGGGACCCAGAGAAACCAAAAACCTTTAGAATCTATTCCAAAGCAAACCTCTCTCAAATAAGCAAAGTCTTGGCTAAATTCCAAGCACCACCAAACCCAGGAAACACCACAGTATATGCTAAGCTATTGACAAAATCCCTGTACAGCCATACTGATAGCTGTATAGAGCACGTTGTGCCCACTCATATTAAAAATAAGAAACTCAAAAGAAAAGCCACTCTGTTAGAATCACAATACCAACTGGCAATACAGCAAAAGAAAAAAAATCTCTACTAATCGTAGCAGAAACAAAGCCCAATACACTAAAAAACCCTGACCAATCTAAACATGCAGCGAAGAGGGTTAATTAATACTTCAAAGACTAAATATGAAGAAAAAATAGCTTCTCAGGCAAAGGACAACCACAAAGCTTTCAAAAGCTATGTCCGTAACCTCAAGGGAAATATGCAACAATGCACAGAACTTATAGGATCATAGGAGGTTACTAGGCTAATGGCCCAGGGGCCCTTACAAGCCAAGCCAAGAGTTTATTCCCCAAAAAAGAAACCTCAATCAGCACCTGTCAATGAGGGACAGAGATGGGATCCCTACGACAAATTAAATTTGTGGTTTCCCATCCACTCATCAAGGTTGCGCTTGAAGAGGGTCAGCGATGTACTCTGTTGGACAAGTATTGGAAGTCTATTCCAGAGACAGGGCAGCCTCTGGGAGACAAACCTGTCTCATCAGCAGGTGTTGTTGATGTCGCATATTACATTTAGGCCTTTCAAGCGGGTAATGTGCGAGGAGTTAGACTTAAGGATATGGAGCCTCTCTAGTAGGCCAGGGTCCGAGATTACCTTGTAGGCAAGACACAGGTCACCTCTGAGCAATCTGCATGATACCGAGTAGAGTGATAGTGATTTGAGTCTGTCTGCATAGGACTGTAAATGGCATCATCCACACTGAACCAGAGGCCACTGGCAACCTTTTGGCTGACAGGTTCAGCTCAAATCCCAACCCCAAAAAGCCCAAAGGAAATACTGCATACCACAATCCCCCCCAACAATTACTAGGAAATATGTCTTTAATGGAGTTCTCAAGGTCAAAAACACAGCATCAATGCACTCCCAATAACATCCTGGGATGATTACTAAACGTAAAACATGATCTCTCTGGTCCACTTGAATCACTTTTCAACTGGAGCCTACAGTCAGCTTTTGGGCTTAAGAAATAGAAGATGGGTACAGTCATTCCCCTGCACAAAGGAGGTCCAATCACCAATCCTAATAAAGTACAGTTTTGTACCTACCATAAATGTAGATGTTCGAGTGCTAATACAGCTGCAGTCATAACAGATGGGTTCTCCTGCCGTCAGGTGGGTCCTCGGTCGGCCGAATTCCAAAGTCTAGGTCCGGCATCGGTTGTCGTCGCTTCTTCCCTGACATCAGTGTGACAGGGGTATAATGGAACCAGCCGACGCCATTTTCTTCAGTTTTTCTTGCCCCAGATGTCAGGTGCCCCCAGAAGGTAGGCAATACATACATTTGTGTGATAATGCAGTGCAATATAATCAAAATACAGTAGTTGCAAGCAAATACATCATAAATGAAAACCCCAATCAGGTTGTATGAGGATGTGTTAGCCTATAGGCCTGTCCCAAGAGGGGAAGGAGGGAGGGAAACCTGGACTGCAGCTGTATTAGTACTCGAACATCTAAATTTATGGTAGGTACAAAACTGTACTATGTTCATCGTGCATACAGCTGCAGTCATAACAGATGGGTAGAATCCCAAAGCTAAGAAAGGGGTAGTAGGCACTAGGTGGAACAAGGAGGAGCCAAAATGCCCTGCAAGACTGCAGTGGCAAAGCCTGCTCTAGATTTGGAGTATAATGGTAGGTTGTAGTGCTTGGAGAAGGTATGCATAGAACTCCAAGTGGCTGCTTCCAAAATATCCTTGGTAGGAACTCCTCTGAGGAAGGCTGCAGAGGTGGCTGTGGCCCTGGTGAAATGAGTTCTAATGCCTGTAGGAACAGTTTTGCCATGAAAGGAGTAGCAAAAGCGTATGCAGTGGGCTATCCATTTTGAGATTGTCTGTTTGGAAATTGGTTTCCCTTGAGCTCCTACCGCATAGGCCACAAAGAGCTATTCTGATTTTCTGAAAGGCTTTGTTCTGTCCAAATAATAACGCAGTTGTCTGTGGATGTCCAAGGAATGTAATAATCTCTCCCCTTTGTTTTGAGGAGTAGGATAAAAAGTAGGTAAATGTATGGCCTGATTTAAAGCTACCCTGGATACCACTTTAGGCATAAAGGATGGGTTGGTTCGTAAGGAAACTCTGTCCTGATGGAAGATGATAAAAGGCTGGACAGCCATGAGAGCCTGTAGTTCTGAAACTCTACGAGCTGAGGTGATAGCCAGAAGGAAAGCTGTTTTCCAGGACAAATATTGCAAATCTGATGAGGCAGCTGGCTCAAAGGGAGGCAAGGTCAGTTTTCCAGAATGAAATTAAGATCCCAAGCAGGTATTGGTTGTTTCCTTGGAGGCCTTAAATTCTTAGCCCCTCTGAGGAACTGTCTTAAGAGAGGGTGAGAGAATAAAGGTGGATCAATGTTGTATTCTGCAGAAATGGCTGAGGCATGGATTTTGATGGAGGAGAAAGAAGGTCCACTGCTTAGCAGTTCAGCCAAATATTGTAGTATTTGAGGTAAATTCAGTTTTCCAGGATCCTGGCCCTTTTTCTCATTCCAGACACAAAAACGTTTACATTTTGCGGAGTAAGCTTTTCTAGTTGATGGCCTTCTGGCCCCCAAAATGACATCCTGCACCTCCTTGGAGAGTAGGGCCTGTTGTGATGCTAAGGAATCTTCCATGCGGCTAGACTGAGTGTTTTTAGCTAGCTTTGAAAAGTTTTGAAACTGTGCTGAGTCAGAAGAAGAGGCATTAGAGGCAGGGTCCATGGTGGGGAATGCGTCAGGCTCCTCAGGAGTGGGTACCAGTGTTGCCTTGGCCAGTCCGGAGCAATGAGAATCATCTTTGGTCTGTCTGCTTTGGTCTTTAATAGAACTTTGGGCAGCAGAGGAAGAGGAGGGAAGGCATAAACTGTCATTGATGTCCAACTGAAAGAAAGAGTGTCCACTCTCCAGGCCTTTGGATGGAAGATCCTTGAGCAGAATTTTGTCAATTGATGATTCTTGTGGGAGGCAAAGAGATCTATGTCTGGCCTTCCCCATTCTTGGATTATTTCTGTAAAAACTTTTGGATGCAATTTCCATTCGTGTGGATCGGTCATATTCCTGCTTAGGTTGTCTGCCAGCGTGTTTTTCTTGCCTGGCAAGTACTGTGCTTGTAGTTCCATTTGTAAGTCCATGGCCATGTTCCAAAGTGACATGGCCAGTCTGCATAGGGGGTAAGAATGTGTTCCTCCCTGTTTGTTTATGTACCACATAACTGTGGTGTTGTCCGTTCTTATCAATAGTTGACCTGGTTGTAGAAGGTCCTTGAAAGCTATAATAGCATTTATTACTGCTAGCATTTCTTTTTGATTGATGTGAAGGTGCTTTTCTTTTTGGGACCATTTGCCCTGAATGCACCGATCTGTCATGTGCGCCCCCCCAGGCGTAGTCCGAGGCGCCTGTTGTGATGACTTGATTTGCTTGAGGCTTGCTGAATGGAAGACCTGTGTTTGTTTGACATGCTTGAGCCCACCACAGAAATTCCTTTTCAGACATGGAATTAGTGGTATTATTGTTTCCAAACTGTGGCTGTGTTGAGACCATATGTTTTTCAGGTACCATTGTAGTTTCCTCATATGCAGCTTTGCACATGGGATTAGTAAGATGCAAGATGCCATGAATCCCAGAGCCTGCAGGATTTTCCTTGCAGTCAGCCTGGTGCAATTTGCTAGTGTTCTGAAGTACTGAATTAGTTGCCCCTGCTTCTCTGGCGTGAGGTAGGCCATCTGGGTGTTCGTGTCCAAATTGGCACCCAGGAAAATTATCTTCCGAGAGGGTATTAGCCTTGATTTCTTTTTGTTGACTGTGTATCCCAGAGAGTTCAATAACATTATTACATAAGCCAGATGTTTCAGAAGAATGTGCTTGCTGTCCGCTTGGATCAGGCAGTTGTCCAAATAGGGGTATATTTGTATCCCTTGAAGTCTGCAGTAGGCAATTACTGATGCCAGGCATTTCGTGAATACTCTGGGTGCAGTAGATAAGCCAAAGGGCAATGCAGAGAATTGATAATGGGTTGAACCTACAAGATCTCTGAGGTACCTTCTGCAATTTTGTCTGATTGGGACATGCAGGTATGGCTCCTTGAGGTCCAATGTTACCAGCCAAGACTCCTTGCCCAGCATGGGAAGAAGTTGCTGTAGAGTGAGCATCTTGAATTTTGGTACGAGTAGAAATGTGTTTAGGATGGATAGATCCAAAATAGGTCTCCAATCTTTTCCCTTCCTTGGCACCAGGAATAGCCTGGAATAAAAACCTTGACCTTGTTCGTGCGTAGGTACCTCTTGAATAGCTTTCATGTTTATGAGATCTGTAATTTGCCTTTGTGCCTCTGCCCTTTGATTGTGTGGCAGGTCTGGCACGCCTCTCATTTTTGGAAGGGTGTGAAAATGGAATTTGTAGCCTCTGTTTATAATGTCCAAAATCCATTTGTCCTTTGTGACAACATGTCAATTTTTTGAAAATAATGCCAGCTTTCCTCCTAAGGGGGCTGCCATTTGAGACCTGGTTGGCATGCAAAGGGGAAAGTCATTGGGTTTGCTTTCTGAAAGATTGCAAGTTGTCCTCACCACCTCTTTGTGTAGGAGCTTGCCATTGTCTGCCTCTATACGATCCTTGGGATTGTCCTCTGCCCCTCGGGCGCCTCTATCTGCCTCTTTGGGGTCTGTCTGTGCCAGGAAAGGACCAGTTTTTGGAAGGCCAATTTCTACTAAAACGTGGGGGTTGAACCTGTAGAAATTCTTTCACAGTTTGCATTGATTTAGCCTTTTCCTCCATTTTCCTTAATACCTCCTCAGCATTAGCACCAAATAGTACATCCTTTTGAAGAGGGGCGTCTAGTAATTTAGCTTTGACATGATCAAGCAAGGCTTGTTCCTTGAGCCAGGCATGCCTACGTATGACTGATCCTGTAACAGCAGCTCTACATGAGGCCTCTAGAGCATCAAAACCACATTGTAAGGTATGCTTACCCACTTGTTCTGCACTATGCATCAAATCCTGCAACTCCTTCAAGTCTGGTTGTTCAGGTTGTGACATTTTACTCTTCAATTGTGATAACAAAAACTGTTGGTATTTTAGCATATGAAACTGACAGTTTAAGGCCCTCATGGATAAGGTAGCCGAGGTATATACCTTTTTCCCCCCACCTTTCTAAGGATCTGGAATCTCTCGAAGGCAATGGATTTTTGGCAATGGAGGCCTTAACTCCCTTGGGGCCCTGTGAGATGGTTTCTGGGTCAGCAGCATGGCTTTTGTATAGAAATTGGTGCGAGTCAGGAACCCTGTAGTACCTGTCAGGCTTAACTGGAGCTGGAGGTAGAGAGTCCAGGTTAAGGCAGGCCTCGAGTAAAACATCATCTAGGATGTCCAAGACAGGAGGTATAGCCAGAGGCCTGTGCTGAGGTAACAAGAGAAATTCCCTGAGCCTTTTCTTGGAATCTGCATAATCCTGGCCTTCCCAGTGGAAGTGTTCCCTTAAGGTATGCAAAGTTTCCCCAAATGAGTAATCCTCAGGGGGATACAGAAGGGGTGGACTCCCCCTCATCAGAGGAATCAAAAGGTGAGTAAGAATGGTCCTGATCATCAGAGTGCGATGAAATAATGGAGCCCTGATCAGAGGAGGGGAATCTTCCTCCACTCTGGGCCTTTGTCCGGTGGGGCTGAGAACCTTTGATTAGAGTAATTAAATCCTCAGCCATTTTAAGCATCTGTTTCTTCGGCATGGGGCCTGGAGATGGGCCCTGTGTAGCTGGTCTCTTAGAGTGCATGGTTGCTTTAGACTTTGTGAAAGCCTTGATGGAGAAAGAAGAGGAAGGTCTGAAGACACCTTGAGTGGAGGTGGACCTGTCCACATTCTGAGTTTCAACGCCAAGAGTGGCTTCGGTATCTGTAGTCGGGGTGTGGGCCGAGGAGCCTGCAACCTCGAGCACAGGAGAGACCGTCAAAGTGTCGTCGGTAATCAGGGGCTGCGTAGGCACCTTGCTGAGAACCGGACCACGTGTAGTCGGCTTTGCCGTGGTGTCGGCAGAGGCCGCGGTCCTCGTGTGTCGGTCCTTGTCTTTGCGTTTTTTAGACAAACCGAGTCGGAGTATCCGACGACATAGTATAGTTAAATGCTTTCCCAAAATAATGCTGGCGAACTCACCGACGCTTAATAGTGCGTTTGTTGAATGTAGCACAAAAGCGACAGACCGAGACGTCATGGTCTGGGCCTAAACAAGGTATACAGAGGGAATGGAAATCCTTATGCGGTATTTGCTTCCCACAAGAAATACAATTATTAACTTTGTCTGACATCGGTCTGAGGCAAGAAAAGTTTCCCCAACGGGGTACTTAGCTTTTAAGAAGCCTTCGGTTTCCAAATTTTCGTAATCTCAGGAGCTGGCCGACCGGCACTGCGAACTGCTTCTGCCGGGCACCGCGGCAAGAAAGACTGAAGAAAATGGCGTCGGCTGGTTCCTTTATAACCCTGTCGCACTGACGTCAGGGAAGAAGCGACGACAACCGACGCCGGACCTAGACATTGGAATTCGGCCGACCGAGGACCCCCTGACGGCAGTAGAACCCATCTGTTATGACTGCAGCTGTATGCACGATGAACATCTACAGGCCCATAAGTCTGACCAGTCTCACATAAGGCTACGGAAAGAATCATCATGGGCGTGATAAATGAGGACAGAGGTAACCTGCAAACACTGGACCCATCACAGTTCAGCTTTGTTAAAGGAAGTTCATGCCTATTAAATCTAGTGGACATCTTTGAGAGAGCAAAAGCAATGGATGAGGGCAAGACAGTGCACAAAGCTTACCTCCACCTGTCCAAGGCTTTTGATACAATACCCCCAACTCAGCCAATATAGACAAGCAACCTAAATTATGTACAAACCCTTTTAGCACACTGCTGACTACCCAACTGGCTCACAGATAGGACCCAGGAGGTCAAAACAGGTGAAGCCACCTCCACCAAGAGTCCTGTCACTAGCTGAGTCCCCCAGGGCTCGGTACTGGGCCCACTCCTTTTTTACATAAATTTCTCTGAAATGGAAACAAATGCTGAATGTTTACGGCTGACTAAGTTTGCAGATGACTACAAGTTGGGGGTTCAATTCCCCTGCAGAAACTAGCATTAAGAAGGCCCATCTCTGACTAACAAATAGTGCTACAGCCATGGTCTTAAACTCAGCGCTAAGAAATGCGGAATTGTACCCTTTGGTAAGTCATCCAGTGCAGCTATTTACCATGTTGATAATACAACCCTAAAAGTCAAACCAGCGGTCAGGGATCTGGGTACACACGTAGACAAGTTTATCTTCAACCACTACTAGCTGTGCAATGTATAAATAATGTCTTGGCATTTAGGTACAAAGAGGTCATTATGCTACTGTACTCTGCCTTTCTCAGACCAATCACAGCAGCCTCAGAGGTTTCTTACTAAAGGAATATGTGTTAACAAACCTGCCTTATGCAGAGTGCCTTAAAGCTATTTCCCCCTACTCAATCGCCTACAGATTGTTCAGCAGTGATCTGTGCCTGCCAAGGGATCCGTAAACCATACTTATGAATCTCTTGCATATTCTTAAATCAAGCAGTACCAAAAATACAAGGTCTAAGGACCCGAATTTCATCTGTGACTTAAAACGGAACATGCTGAAGAAATAGAAGTGTGTCCCACAGACTACCCCTCCAATGCAACAGGCTTCTCTTCCAAGTAAAGCTGAGTTTGTCTATTACCCAAATCAAGCGCAACTTACACCAGTGGATGGAGAATAGGAAATTTACACTGGGCCTGGAGCCCATGTCCCTTATGGACAGAGGCAACTTATAAATGCCTGGCTCTCAATGTCTTATTGGATACAGGACATCATTCTTTCGGAAAAACTTGGCTAGGCTTAGTAACAGTCTAGGAGTCTGTAAATGTAAATCCCTATGTAGCTCAATGGAAAGCAAACTGGCTCACAAACAGAACCCAGGAAATAAGAGTGGGCAAGCGGCTCAACCTCCACCAAAAGATCTGTCACTAATTGGGTATCCCAGGGGTTCATGCCTTGGACCACTTTACTTTGGCATTTACTTATTGGTTGTCAAAGCTAATATTAAAGGCTTGTAGCTGACCACGTTTGTACATGACTGGCACTTGGCACAGTCTAAGGCTGAAAGCCAAAGTTCCTGTGGGCCAGGTTTTGATGTCCTCAGACCTCATTTGCTTCCTGGTATGACCTTGAGCAAGTAAGTTAACCAGACACCGTTTCCGGGTTGCCCCTGGAAAGGAAGTGCATGTCCAGTGCGCCTACATGATTAACAAACAGGAATATTAAACTTGGTGCCATCATAAACTCCACAAAGGACACCATGATTCTCCAAGAGGGTCTGTCTCAAGCAAATAACTGGTATGAAAACCATGGACTAAAACTAAATTTCAAGCAATGTATAAATGTATCCTTTGGCAAGCTTGACTTCCCTTGTAACTATCATATTGACAACACACCCTGAAAATTGATCCTGTAGAAGAGGATCTGGGAACCTATGTATCTGTCTCATTATTTTTGTGCACAGCTTAAATCTAGAGGTAAGGTGCCCAGGTCCAGGGATGTAATCATTCTACTGTACTTGGTGCTCATAAGACTGATTATGGAGTACAATGCCCTTTTCAGTACGTACTTGTCCAAACACTCATCACAACTGGAATGACTACAATGCTTCCTTACTAAGAAACTCAGCAGCCTAAATCATAAAAATTAAGTGAACTGCCTCAATGCCTTGTCCCTCTTCTTGGTACCATATACAATCTAAACAGACTCAAACCTGTCAGACCTTTTACACATTCAGAAATCCAGTGGTGTCAAACACCCATTCAAGGGGTCTCAGTCTCTTCTGCAATGAAAATAGAACATGATGGGATGGAAAGGTATGTATCAAAGAGAATTGTGCTTCTGAAGAACAGTCTTCCACTCCACGTAAAGCAAATAAATTCTCAGGGGTTGGGAGGGTGGCCTAATGGTTAAGGTGTTTGCCTTACAAACACAAGGTGCAGGGTTTAAGTATCACAAGGGATAATTGGCTAGGCTTAAAATGGCTTGCAAGGGCAGTTAGCTTAGTACTAACCTATGAATAAACATAATTTGGATGAATGGACAGGTAAGCTCAAACTCACTCCCTGGTTTAGCACCTTTGCTCCTCAGACAAAGGCAACACATCATTATTCTCTCCCACTCTGGGTTACTTGTACACAAAATATATGGGCTAAAAACTGCCATGAGAATGGAACTAAAGGCTTCTTAAGATCCTCACAGATCAATAGCCTAGCAAGTACCTATGAATAAACAAAAAGTACAGACTTACCATTACGTCTAGGAGTAAGGCCCAGGCATTAGAAAGTACAGTTGTGCAAGTGAAACTTATCATATCGGTAAATGTTCTCATTATTACTGTTACAGTAGCCTAAGCTATATGGGTCTTACCCCCACTGTAACCAACCAACTTCCAAAAGCTTAGGGCACACCATCCACAAGCTCCAACTGTCAGAAGCTTGAGAAGAGCTCCATAAAATGACAACTGGTGTGAAAAAAGCTTCACAGCATGATTTGCCCAGGAGAGAGGTAAAAGCCTTAAAGATTAATGCTAGGGAACAAACCAAACAGTAACTATATACAAAAAAAGGTGAACAAATCCACACTCTGGCAACACCCAAAAAATACAACCAAGAAAAGAAGGTGGAAGCAGGGGAGGATAACTTCAACAGTGATACATTACATCAACTGTCATGGAAAGTTTCACTTCCACAATTGTACTACATTCAAAGATGACTGCTGCAGCAGTCCAGCTACAGGAGTAGATTGCCATAGCTTAGGGAAGGACAAAGAGAGGAGGCCAATAAACTCTGGGAGCCCTTTGAAAATGTTCTTAGTAAAGCCTATTCTAGAACTAGATAAGGACTCCATTTTGCATTGCTTTAGAAAAGTGTGCACAGGGGACCATGTTGCTATCAACAGAGGACTTCGAGTCCACACCTGTTTAGAAAGCCACCAAAACCAAAAAGCCCTTGTTGAATGGGCTACAACAAAAAGACAATATCAGGAGACAATCACCTAGAAATACTCTGTTTTAAACTGGTCATCCTTTCCTCTTACCTTCACAGGAGACAAAGTTGATCAGCTTTAAATTTTGAGTTTTGACTAAAGCAGTACGTGAGCTGCCTGAGAATATCCAGAGTGTGAAGTATCCTTTCTCCCTTGTTCTTTGGTTCAGGAAAGTAAACTTGGAGATTAATAGCCAGGCTTAAAGTAAACTCTGAGACCACTTTAGGTATAAAAGTAGGATTTGTCCTCAAAGAAATCCTGTACCTGTGGAAAACAAGGAGCTAATAAGTCACCCAGCAGATGTCAGTGCAACAAGCAGAATAGTCCCCATGCTAAGAACCTCAATTCAAGAAGAACAAATGTCTTATTGATTATCATTAACGGTCTGCCTTCCTCTTCTTGAATAATTACACCCCTAACAACTTTCCCTCCTGCATTTGAATTAATAAATCCCTTTTCAGCCCCCATTAAACACTTCCCATCTTGCTCTTTTTTTCTAACTGCCTCCATCCAACACTCTACCCCTCTCATGCAACCCTTGTATGCCTAAGTTATAAACCTTCTAGATACACCAATTTGGAACAGGCAGCATGAATAGAAACAATCCTACACCATTCTCTGTCATTCATATGCTATTACACTATCTTCCTATACGTGACTAATAAATCCCCTCCCCTCCCACATAACTTTATAACTTACTTCAATATATCTTTTGAGCTCTGTACAAACGTATACAATAGTAAAATCTCCCTTCCTACATCATTTTACAACTAACTTCTTTACGTATCTTGAACCCCTTGCAAACCTATCTTTACTGAAATGAAACATTAAACTTCTTTGCAATAATATTTCCCTTCTGCAGTATCAATCCATTTACTTCCTGCAAAATTTTACAGCTGGAAAACTGTAGAGACGTATAATTAATGTAAATGTCTTACTGTATACAACTATCTTGTAATTATGTTTGTTGTTTCATAAGAAATATAACTATTTTTCTGATAACTGTCTGATATTCACTAGATAATATAAATGTACTCTGGCGGAGCTTTTCTCCCTGGGCCTTCGCTGAAAATGGGCTCTGCCCATTTGGACTTTCCCAGTCAACAAAGACAAATAAATAAATGAATAAATAAATTCAAACACATGAGCTTGTTTAAATGGTAACAGAGTCAACTTCTCAAGTACAAAGATCAAATGCCAAGGGGAAGCCACCTATTTCCTACGTGGAGGAGTGTGTAACAGTCCTTTCAGAAACTGTTTAACTTGAGCATTATTAGAAACAGAGGATCCGAAGGAAAGCAAGAAATGGCTGACAAATGCACCTTGACTGAGGTATACAAAAGGCCACTGGACAGCAACTCATACAAATAATGAAGAATAAGAAGTTATGTACTCACCATAACATTCCATCTGAGTAGGTAAACTTCATTTGTCTGCAACCTGAGGGATACAGATCCGATCTCTGATCCAAGCAGGCAACTTTACAAAGCTTAGATCCGAGCTCCTAGCTCCTCCCCTTACCCATAATCCCCTGTCAACCCTGACTGACCTCAGATCTAGTTTGTCGCGCTTCTGAACAGCAGCTAGATTGCGAGCTCCTGTTTTTTTTTTTTTTTTGGCCAGATAAGTCTCTCTCTTTAAATTTACTTGTTAAATTTGAGTGAGTGTTAGTGTGTGTTAGGTTTCCTTTTGATTATCCTAGTTCAGTTAAATTTTGGTTAGAATTAGTCTAGTTTCTTCCTCCCCTCGCTGGTCGTAGTTAGTGTGTGTGTTAGTGTGTTGGGGCCTACCGAGTGAGTTTTTAGTTGAATATGTCTGAGGCTCCAAAGCCAATATTCTCTAAGTGCACCGAGTGTGGCCATAAGCTCTCCCTGGCGGATGGCCACACAAGGTGCGTCCGGTGCCTTGGGGTTGAACACCTTTCGTCTGGATGTGCTATCTGTGCAGCATTCAACCCAAGGGCACTGAAGGACCAGCGGTCTAAGCTGATCTTGGCGGGACTTTTGCCCCCGGATTCGGCTTCGGCCTCCGGTGCTTCTGTGGCCTCCTCCCAGGCTTCGGTGGCGGCCACTCCTGCCCCCCCCCCCCGGCCGGGACTCAATCTCCCACTTCGGTACCGGAGGAGAGGGAGGCCAGGAAAGAAAAACGGAGGGAGAAGCACCACAAGCGGTGGGCCGAGGCCTCTGCTTCGGGGCCCCCCGGCTAAGCGGGCTTCTCCCTCCACGGCTTCCAGGTCTCCTCCTTCTCGGCGCCAGTCTCCGTGCTTCTCACCGGGACCCGAGGAGGAGGAGACCCGATCTCCGTCGAGGTCATCGAGGCGGCACTATCGGATCCGTATCCCTCAGGTTGCAGACCAAATGAAGTTAACTACTACAGATCCAGTGTTAACTGAGCAAGAACAAGATCCTGGTTCTTTGACACAAACTAGAAAACCTTTCACAATTGCACATGTGATTTTCTAGTAGCAGGTTTACTTACCTCCTTTAGTTTTGATCATCAGAAAGGTGTCTAAAAGGAATCAAAATTTTACCGTTCAGGCAACTAGATAGAGAGTTTCTAGAGTGAGGTGTATTAAACTGCCCCTTGTCCTGTGCGAGTAAATTCAGTCTGCTGGCAAGCTTATGGTAATTATCCTTGGCCAAACAGAAAAGAAGGAAAAACTTACTGCCTTGGCAAAGAGTCACCAACACAATTTTGGAGAGTCCTTCCAGATTTTTAGAAGAAAAGCATACAGGAACATTCCATTCCATGGGAAACAGAAGGCAGCAATCTCCCGGACTCATTTGCAAAGAGCCCTGGGGCAGCATTTCTTTGTCTGTTTTGATGGAAGTCACACAGATCTATGGGAGGTGTTCTCCATAATTGGATCAATTCTTTGAAAACCCCAGGATAAAGTTTCCATTTATGGGGGGGGGGGGGTCTACCCTGGCCCTTCTGAGTTTGTCTGAAACCAAGGTTTGCTCTGATGGAATGCATGAGAAGGTCAAAGCTAGAATCCAACTGGCATACAGTATCAGGGGTAGTGTGTTACAAAAGAATACCATAGAAGCTGAAAAGTAAGGTGTACAAACCAGTGGTGTGACCAGTACTACTGTACAGTACAGAAACCTGGGCAGAACAGTTGAAGAAGCTAGAGGTGATGCAGAAGTGGTGCCTGAGATGGATGGTAGGATGTACATTATGGGATAGTCAAAGAAATGAGGAAATCAGAGTAGAAGCCAAAGAAGCTCTAACTGCAGAGAAGGTAAAACAACAGATTATGGTGATTTGGGGGCAAACCCTGGTCTGGCCCCATGCGCCTTATGTGTACAAAGGCCATCAAATAAGAGAAGTATTATCCTAACCAGCCCCCCCCCCAACAAATCCCTTAGTTATCTCCCTGCTAACACTCCCTCAATGTATAGTTACACATGATCCTTGGGACCCAAATGGTTTGGGGTGCACAGCTAGGGCCCTATGAACTTATGAAGCCTGAAGTGTCAATTTGAGCTGAACTGCTACCTCTCCCAGGCTATCACAGGAAGTCTACAAAAAAGGGTAAGATCTGGTAACCCCCTGTTTATATACCACATGACTGGGTTACTGCCTGTGTATACCTAGTGAGGTCCTGGACACCACAGATGATTAAAGGCCTTCAAAGCATTGACAACTGCCAACATCACACTCATTTATGTGCTTCTGTCTACAGAATTCCACAGAGCTTAACTTTTACCCCATTGAAACCACTCCCCATGCCAAGTCTGAAGAGACTATGGCGACTGGTGGGAGAAAGAAGGGAGAATAAAAGACTTGGGACTGCAAGCTAATCTGATCCACTGACCATGCAATCTCCCTCTTTACAACCCCCAAAACTGGGATTTCAAAGAAAAAAGGGTGTAAGATGCCAACACCTGGCTAATCATTTCAGGAAAATGCAGTGATATCTCTGTAGTCTCGCCAGGGAAAGAATCACTGATGACATGTATCTCACACTTCTGAGGAACTCCCTTTTAGGTGTGTGGATCTGACCAGAATAATTCACAAAGAACTGTTGAAATAACAGTACTTTGAATGGAGGAGAAAAGGCTCTTTCCAAGGCAGAGTCTACAAATAACCCTCCAAAAAATCATTCAGTGAGAATGGATGAGCACATACTTCTGAAAACTTATTTGAAAAACCCAGAATGAGCAAGTTTCTGAATAGTTGCTACAGACTGACAGCTGAAAGAGAAAATCTGCAAAGAAAAGACATTTGTCCAAATATGGAAAAATGTGAATAACTAAGTCTGCAGTAAGCAGTGAATGGAAATGGGCATTTTTACCCCTGTGCTGTGCACACTCCAAAAGGTAAATTAGTGAATGGACAATGTAAGGCAGATACAGCAAACCTTACGAAACACCGAAATGCACTGCAATAGGGATGTGATGATAGGCATCCTTTAGATCCAAGCTTTACCATAACAGCTAGAGGGAGATCAGAGGTGCAAGAAACTGAAGAGATGGCACCTTACTTTATTTTATTTATTTTGCATTTGTTAACTGGCATTGTCCAACTGGGCATGAGAACCCTTCTTCAGCTGAGGACTGGGGGGAAAGCTCCACATGACAAATAATACACTGTACAAGTTTTACATGGCAAAGAGCAACAGTAATATATATCAAGAGTATAAAGGCTACATACATGAACAAAACATAACATGCAAGTTCTAACGCACAGAATTCAACCTGGGGATTCAAACTCCATGTAGGCTTACAGCAGTGACGACTACACAGAGTTTACGTGTTAGCACAATAAGCAGCAGTGTTAACTGCATATGCATGCTGCGCATCGTGGTCACACAAATACAAGTGCAGTTTCGTGCCCAGAAACAGTGCTGCTAGCCAGGAAACCATGTAAATCAACAAGAATACCTGCAAACATGTTAACCTGTTTACCTAATGGCAAATTAGGTCTGCGCGACTGCACGGAAGGCCACAATGACTACCAGCGTTTAATATAAGGCAATGTATACACTGCCAACACATTACATGAAAGTGTATTCAGTGCAGAGTACTTTGCAAACCTGATTTAGGCATAATGAATACAATTTTGACAATGGATCAGCAAAGGTACATAGACTGCATTATAAATAATTATTTAGGGAAAGTGTGTATATTGAAAAGGGCACAGACATGAATTGCAGGACTGAACACAGGGGAAGACGACAGGTGAAAAGTGGTAATGTACAGCAGATAAGGGCATGTCAATGTATACACACTACAAAGACAAGGCAGTTGTAGCATGAGTACTAAAGTACAGTTGTGTACACTTACCATAAATATAGATGTTAGAGTGTATTCACTGTTGCAGTCCTTACAAAATGGGTTATCCGGCTCCCGGTAGCCCACAGTCGGCCAGAATACCAAAAACCTTGGTATATGACATTGGCTGCCTTTGGTTGTAAGCCTGTCTTTGGCCTAGCACTCTTGTGTGGGGTCATTTACTGCACTGTTATAACTTGTTGATACTTGTGAACCTCTGCTATCTCTGAAAAAATAAAAAAACAAAAAAATCTTGCTTTTTTCCCCACTTTTCTGAGATTTAAAAAAGTTCAGTTACAGGCTTGCTGTTCTTGAACTGTTCATAGGTTCATAGGTTCATACTAGGCTATCTGCCCAAGGGCATTTATAAGCCTAGCCCATAGTTATGTGGCTTTCGCCACCCCTTTAGTTTGAATAAAAACTATGCCCATCATTTTTCTGTGCCTCTGTCAAGCAGTGACACTGAAGTAATCCCTGGGGTATATCTGCGATCTCCCATCCATTGGTCAAGATTCCTCTTGAACAAGGCCAGCGAGGTGCTCTGCCTCACATGTACCGGGATTTTGTTCCACAGCATAGGAGTCTCTGGGTGATGAATCTGTCCCTCCAGCACCTTCTATTTATAACCGTGTCAAGGTTTAAGTCTCCCGCCCTTGTGGTTCTGAGGGATCTAGATTTTTTGAGGTGAAGCATATTCATCAAATCTGGGTTTGACATGGCCTTATATGTCAGGCACAGGTCACCTCTGAGCAAGCGGTATGAGACTGAATAGAGCTGGAGTTCTTTCAGTCGGGCAGCATAAGACATATTTTGGAGACCCTTTATCCTTTTGGTGAGGAACTTTTGGGGCCTTTCAAGCTGCATCAGGTGTCTGGTCAGATACATTCCGAACGCGGCATTGTACTCAATCATAGGTCTGAGTGATGAGTACAGGGGGACGATGACCTCCCTTGATCTAGATGTGAATCCCTTCATGATCAGGTGGGCGATATAGAAGGTTTTCCTATCTACTTTAGCAACATGAGTGTCAAACGAAAGGCTACTGTCAACTTGGGACCCCAGATCCCTGATGTCTTTTTCTGTGCACAGTGGATTGCCACCTATATGGTAGCTAGGTAACCTTGTTTTTCGAAGGGTATGACTATGCATTTTTGGCGTTTAACTTCAGGCCATGGCTCTGGCACCAGTTATCCGTTTCTGTGAGGCCCTTCTGGAGGATATCTGTGTCAGATGTGTTTTCGACTATGGCGCCCAGTTTGCAGTCATCTGCAAACTTTGTCAGCCATAACCCTCCTGTGTTTGCTTGTACTTCAGAAAAGTAGATGCCGAACAAGAGTGGACCCAGGACTGAGCCTGTGGGACACCACTTGTGACAGGCTTTGAGTCTGACATGGCTCCAGCAACTCTGACCCTGTGGGTTCTGTCGCTAGCCAGTTTGCAACCCATCTTGTGATGTATGGGTTTACATTCAAGCTGATGAGTTTTTCGATGATACCTGAGTGGGATATTGTGTCAAGGCCTTTGCCAGGTCGAGGTAGGCTGTATGGACTGCCTCTTCCTCATCAATGGCCTTGGTGACTGTCTCGAAAAAGTCAACCAAGTTTAAGAGGCAGGATCTGCCTTTGACAAAGCCAAACTGGGTTGGATCCAAAGTCTGCAAGTTCCCTATGTCTTTATTTATGAGTTCCATTATGATCCTCTCCATGGCTTTGCAGATAAGGCTTGTCAAGCTAATGGGGCGGTAATTTCCAGGGTCTGTGGAGGCACCGCCCTTATGAAGTGGGACCACAGTCGCCGTGCGCCACTCCTTGGGTACGTATCCTGAGGTGAGGCTAAGATTAAACAGCTGTCCTAACTGTGGACTGTGTTTGTAAGTTTCTGTGAGGCCATTTTTTGCTTGGGCTAAAGGGAAGTCTGTCTGTTGATCAGTGGCAGTGAAAAACATTGAGCAGCCTGCCTGCCCCTGTGGGAGTGGTTACGGACTTGAAACTGTAGTTTTATTGGCCATTTTGGGTCAATTCCAAAACTTCTTCATCTTCCTCTCTTAAAACCTGGTTGCCTCGTGGTTTTGGCGTCTTTTCAGGCTTGTTGGCTGTTGGTGAAGCACCCACCAAGAGGAGAAAACACTGAGAGAAGAAAGGAGACACTTTTGAGATTAAGTATTTTTCCTCTGTTTATTTGCTAAGTTTTTCTGCACAGCCGCCTATTTTGAGCATTTTCTGGCTTGTTAAACTTGATTTCTGCATCAGTAACTGTATTTAGAGCACAACCTAGAGCTGTGTACTGAATTTCCTGTTTGCACTTATTTTTAAAATCGTTTTTTTCTCAAAACTTGCATTTTATCTGTCTTTGGCCTAGCACTCTTGTGTGGGGTCATTTACTGCACTGTTATAACTTGTTGATACTTGTGAACCTCTGCTATCTCTGAAAAAACAAAAAAACAAAAAAAATCTTGCTTTTTCCCCCACTTTTCTGAGATTTAAAAAAGTTCAGTTACAGGCTTGCTGTTCTTGAACTGTTTGTAAGTTTCTGTGAGGCCATTTTTTGCTTGGGCTAAAGGGAAGCCTCTCTGTTGATCAGTGGCAGTGAAAAACATTGAGTAGCCTGCCTGCCCCTGTGGGAGTGGTTACTGACTTGAAACTGTAGTTTTATTGGCCATTTTGGGTCAATTCCAAACTCCTTCATCTTCCTCTCTTAAAACCCTCTTTTGCGCGGTTTTGCACATTTTTGTGCATAGAGCAACAGCGGGCAGCACCGCCTAATTGGGTTTAAACTATTCCTGGCTCCACAAAGTCTGCTCTATCTCTCAATTTAAACACCATATTCTCATTCTAAGGCCCTTCACTGGTCCAATTAAGTAATCCTACAAGTTAGCACTATTGAACCATAAGCACTACTTACTCTTATACTCTCTACGATTACCCTGTCCTCTATTGGTCCGTCTTAAATTCAGTTTCCCTATATTACTCTAGCATGTCCAAAGGTCAGTCAATGGTTTCCTCTCCAGTCCAGCTGGTGAATCTGGGAATTTTGAGGCAATGTTACAACTGTCTCATGTACACAGACAACCCTCTCCTCCTCCAAACAGGTTCAAATATATGTGAGAGATGCAACTATTTAGTCAAACTGGAGGCTGAGCTCTCTCATCTCAAAACTGGTGTAACCAGTCAGGAGGAGAAGGTAACCTCACACAACACAATTCCAGTATCACGCAGTCCCACCACATCAGCGAACCAAACACATAAATACACAAAAACATACTCGGATGCTCTAAATAAAAATCTACCTAAGCAACAGAGACCTCCAAAGCAGACATCCAAGCAAACGCTACCTCAAAACAAAACACACACAACACATAACCCACAGTCAGTGTGCCAAGCAGCCACAGCCCTTAAGGCTGAATAACACACCAGATACTCTTATAATAGGTGACTCTATTGTCAGACACACTGACGTCCCGCTCACCAGGCTGAATAAAGAGAAGGTCACGGTGAGCTGCCTGTCGGGTGCTAGGATCCGCCACATAACGCAAGCACTCAGGTCACTCCAAAGCAAATACAAATATGACTCAGTCATTGTACATGCTGGTGTGAATGACCTGAGACGTACCTCCCTGGACTACATGAAAAGAGACATAGAGGAGCTCTCTGATCATGTAGCCCAGGCTGGTATGACCCTGACCTTGAGCAGCATCTTACCCTCACCTAGAATGATGCCACAGTACAAAGACAAAATGATCGATTTTAACAATTGGCTAACATTTTGGTGTCATTCAAAGGGGATCCAGTGTCTGTCAGCCTGGGATGACATGCTCGACAAGCCACGTTGCTTCGCTAGGGATGGCTTGCACCTGTCACCACTGGGCTTTCGGATATTGGCAAAGGTTCTTGCCACCCCCCATAGCGCCTTTTTTAGGCAAGGCCCAAAAGTCAAACCCACCCCCATAGACAGCACAAGGAACAAGAAACTAAGGGTAATGCTGCTAAACGCCAGAAGTCTTAACCTCAAGATGCACGCACTCAAAGCTCTCCTCAGTATGGAGAACATCGATATCTGTGCTGTGACAGAAACCTGGTTCAAGGCTCCAGAGAGCACCCCAGCACTACCAGGCTATACCTCATATCATGCTTTTCAGCCCCAAAACCCGGACCGAACCACAAAAGGAGGGGGAGTTTCCATATTTATCAAGGATATCCACACCTCCAGGTTAGTGGCATTGCACAAAGTATCGGAGACCATCCATGTGCAACTAACAGTGGGCAAGACTGCTTTTCAGTTTACAGCATCCTACAGACCACCCTCTCAAAGTCAGGAATCCCACTTGGCTTTCCTGAAAACATTGGAGAACATGAAGATCTCTCCGAACACCATTATATTGGGCGACTTCAACTACCCAAACATTGACTGGGAGCACTACTCAAGCCTCAGCACCTTAGCCCAAAGGTTCCTGGAAATTATAAACTCAAATGCTATGGAACAACTAGTCACCACTCCCACAAGAGGGGACAACATACTAGACCTGATCATTACCAACATGGGGACTCTATGCTCCACACCAGAAGTATATCCCTCATGGGTAAGATCAGACCATAAATTAATTTCACTGGCTGTCCACATCCCGACCCCACCCCCAGCCCAGAAAACCACAGTGAAAAACTTCTCAAAAGCGAACTTCTCACTTCTCAAAACCAAAGTGGAATCCTTCAAGGCCCCAGGGCCAGTGGAAACTACGGCCCAAACTGCAGAATCCTATACAAACGCATTCTACGGACATCTCCAAGAATGCATGGATCATGCTATCCCAAACAAAACCAAGACCCAATCATCCAAAGGCAGGCGTCCAGTCTGGTGGACCCCTGCCATAAATAAACTGTACAACAGAAGGAGGAAGCTACTACATGATAGAGCAAAATCCCTAACAGGGAAGGCATCTCTGATCAGTACTAGCAAAAAATTACAATCCCTCATAAAATCCTCCAAGGCCAGCTTCGAGAGAAAAATTACACAGGACACCAAAGACAATCATAAGGCTTTTTCAGTTATGTTGGAAACCTGGGATGCAACTCCCAGACTTGTTCTGAGTTGATTCTAAATGAAAAAAATACACTGAACCCACAGACATCGCCAATATCCTGGCAGACAGGTTCAGTGCAAACTTCTCCACCCCCTCCCCCCCAAAAGAGCAAGTACCTATCCCGGCAGAGGGCTGCCTCCCAAACATCTCTGATGCTCAGGTGAAGGCTGCCCTCTCCAAATCAAAAAACACTGCTTCCATGGGACCAGATGGCGTCCCAGGTTGCGTCCTACATGAACTCCAAGAGGAACTAATCCCTCAAATAAATCAGCTATACAATCTCAGCCTCACTACAGGATATGTGCCCACAGAATGGCGTACAGCAACAGTGGTCCCACTCCACAAAGGTGGAGCCTCTATGGACCCTGGAAACTATCGCCCCATAAGCCTGACTAGCTTAGTCTGCAAGGCTATGGAGAGGATCATCATGGAGCTCATAAACAAAGACATTGGGGACCTACAGACACTAGATCCTACCCAGTTCGGCTTTGTCAAGGGCAGATCCTGCCTTTTGAACCTGGTTGACTTCCTCGAAACAGTCACCAAAGCCATAGATGAAGGGAAGGTAGTCCACACAGCCTATCTGGACCTTGCAAAGGCATTTGGCACAATACCCCACTCGGGCATCATAGATAAGCTATCCAGCTTAAATATAAACCCCTATGTCACAAGACGGGTCGCAAACTGGCTCAAAGACAGATCCCACAGAGAGTTGCTGGAGCCATGTCAGACTCGAAACCGGTCACAAGTGGCATACCACAGGGTTCTGTCCTGGGACCACTCTTGTTCTGTATATACTTTTCCGAGGTACAAGCAAACGTGGGAGGACTATGGCTCACCAAGTTCGCAGACGACTGCAAACTGGGCGCCATAATTAACTCTCCAGCTGACACAAACATCCTTCAAAAAGGTCTCAGAGACAGATAACTGGTGCCAGCGCCATGGTTTAAAGCTAAATGCCAAAAAATGTATAGTCATACCCTTTGGCAAAAACAATGTGCCCACAAATTACCACATAGGTGGAAACCCATTAAGTACAGAGAAAGTTATTAGGGACCTGGGGACCCAAGTTGATAGCAATCTCTCCTTTGAAAACCACATTGCCCAAGTGGTTAGAAAGACCTTCTACATAGCCCACCTCATCACGAAGGGTTTCACATCTAAATCAAGAGAGGTAATCATGCCCCTTTATTCATCCCTCATCAGACCCATCATAGAATACAATGCCCCTTTTGGGATGTAACTTACCAGACACCTGCAGCAATTAGAAAGACCTCAACAGTATCTCACCAAGAGGATCAAGGGTCTCAAACAGATGCCATATGCTGCTCGGTTAAAAAAACTCCGGCTCTACTCAGTTGCATACCGCCTACTTCGAGGCGATCTATGCCTGACATACAAAGCTATGTCAAATCCAGAATTAATGGACATGCTCCACCTCAGTAAATCTAAATCCCTTAGAGCCACACGCTCGAGGGACTTGAACCTCAGCACAGAAATAAATAGAACTTGCTGGAGGGACAGGTTCATAACCCAGAGGCTCCCTTCGCTCTGGAATAGAATTCCAGTTCATGTGAGGCAGAGCACCTCACTGAATCTCTTCAAGAAGAATCTCGATAGGTGGATGGGGGATCGTAGGTTTGTCCCAGGGATTACTCTCATGTCACTATTAGACAGAGGCACAGTAAACTAAACCTTAAAAAGGGCACAGTATACTCAAATCAAGGGGTGGCGTAAGCCATACAGAATTGGGCTAGGCTTATAATTGCACCAGGGCAGATAGCCTAGTATGAACATATGAACCTATGACGTCAGGTACAAAGGAAGGCAGCCGACGCCATTTCCTCAGTTTTTCTTGCCTTAACTGTCAGAAGCCCTCAAAAAGGCTAGACCAGGAAAAAAAATCCAGTCTGTGCCCTAGGAAAAAAGGGGGATGGAGGGGGGGGAACCAGGACTGCAAAAGTGAATACACTAGAACATCTACATTTACGGTAAGTGTACACAACTGTACTATGTTCATTGTGTTTCACTGTTGCAGTCCTTACAAAATGGGTCGATTCCCAAAGCCCAGGAAAAAAAACAAAAAAAAAAAAACAAAAGGGAGGAGGAACACCCACTGTTTAAGGGTTGGTAAGAATGCCCTGCAACACTGCAGTGGAAAAACCAGCCCTGGACTTAGAAAACAAGGGTAAATTGTAATGCTTTGTGAAAGTGTGGACAGAAGTCCAGGCATCTGCTTCCAGGATGTCTCTAGTAGGTACACCTCTTAAAAAAGCTGCTGAGGTAGAGGCTGCTCTAGTAGAATGGGTCCTAATACTCTGTGGAAGAACATTGCCATACTGTAAGTAACAAAAGTGAATACAATGAGCAATCCATTTAGAAATGGCCTGTTTAGAAATAGCTTTGCCCTGAGCTCCAGGAGCAAAACTGACCAACAACTGATCCGACTTTCGAAAAGGTTTAGTCCTGTCCAGGTAAAATCTAAGCTGTCTATGCACATCCAGGGAGTGCAGTAACCTTTCCTCTCTATTCTGAGGATTAGGAAAGAACGTAGGCAGGTGGATAGACTGGTTACGAGTCAGGCTAGAAACCACCTTAGGCATAAAAGAAGGATTAGTTTGAAGAGAAACCCGATCCACATGGAAGATGATAAAAAGCTCTACTGCCATTAAGGCCTGCAGCACAGAAACTCTTCTAGCTGAAGTAATAGCCAAGAGACAGGCAGTTTTCCAGGAGAGAAATTTTAAATCAGCTGAGGCAGCTGGTTCAAAAGGAGGCAGAGTAAGTTTCTCAAGTACAAAATTAAGATCCCAAGCAGGAATAGGTGCCCTTCTGGGAGGTTTTAAATTGCTAGCTCCCCTGAGGAACTGTTTCATCAAGGGATGAGAGAAAATGGGTCGCTCAAAGAAACAATGAGCAGAAATAGCCAAAGCATGAATCTTGATTGAAGAAAAGGAAAGTCCACCATTAAGCAAGCCTGCCAGATAGTCAGGAATAAGAGGAAGAGAAGGTTGAGAAGGGTCTTCCCCTCTAGCCTGCATCCAAATGCAGAAACCTTTTCATTTATCTGCCTAAGATTTCCTAGTGCTAGGCCTCCTGGCCTCATGAAGAACCTCAACCACCTGCTGGGAAAGGTTTAAATTACGAGCCAGGCTGCCAAATGCAGAGTCTGAAGATGAGGATGTAGAATTTTCCCTCCCTCCTGAACCAAGAGATCTGGTATCAGGGGAAGATGCCAAGGCTGAGACTGGGAGAGACTGCGAAGTAGTGGATACCAATGTTGCCTGGGCCAGTCTGGAGCTATGATAATGGTCCTTGGTTTTTCGTCCCTTATCTTTAACAGCACTCTGGGAAGAAGAGGCAGAGGAGGAAAGGTATAGATTGAGAGCTGTGTCCAGGGGAAGGACAGAGCATCCACTTTCCAAGCTGTGTCGTGATGCTCCCTGGTGCAAAAGGTTGGAAGAAGGTGGTTGGTCGGAGATGAGAAGAGATCCATCTAGGGAGTGCCCCAACGCTGAATAGAAGATTGTCTTGTTTAGTTGCCACTCGTAAGGGATCCAGGACCTACCTGCTCAACCGGTCTCTGCCAAGGCGTTGAGCCTTCCTGGAAGAAACTGAGCTATCAGACGAATGTCCATGGAAGCTGCTATGGACCATAGTATCATGCTTTGTCTGCACAGGGGGTAACAGTGAGTCCCTCCCTGCTTGTTGAGGTGCCGCACAATTGCGGTGTCTGTCCTGACTAGAAGAGTACCAAGAGAGAGTAGATGCTTGAAAGCCATCAAGACCTGCTGGACTGCCATCAATTCCTTCAAATTTATGTGCAAATGACTTTGTTGATAGCGCCTAGTCCCCTGAATGAATCTGCCCTCTAGATATGCTCAACAAGTGTAGTCTGAGGCATCTGTGGTGATAGTCTGGCTGGCGGGAGGTGGACAAAAAGGCAGGCCTTTGTTCTGTGAACAGACCGTCGCCCACCAAAGAAACTCCGTCTGCAGGCAGGGAATCAGAGGAAGTTATCAAGTCTAAATCCTGAGTGTGTTGACACCAAAGGCTCTTGAGCTACCATTGTATTTTCCTCATATGCAGTCTGGCATATGGAATCATCAGAATACATGAAGTCATGAATCCCAGGGCTTGCAGGAATTGCCTTGCAGAGAGCTGGGTCATGCTTGCCAAATTCTTGAAGTAATTTGAAAGATCCATTTGTTTCTCTTGAGGGAGGAATACCATCTGGGTGGCTGTGTTCAGACTCGCTCCCAGGAATACAATCTCCCTGGTGGGTACCAATTTTGACTTCGTTTCATTGACAGTGTAACCCAAAGAGGTGAGAAGGTTCTTTACAAAGTCTATATCCTTTAGAAGTTGCTCTGGAGAGTTTGCTTGAATAAGAATCATCCAACTAAGGGAAAATTTGAATGTTTCTTTGCCTGCAAAAAGCAATGACTGGAGCCAGGCATTTCGTAAAAACTCTGGGAGCATTAGATAAGCCAAAGGGCAGTGCAGAGAAATGGAAGTGTCTCTTTCTCGCCTTGAAGCGGAGGAACTGCCTGCAGCTTTCCCTTATTGGGATGTGCAGATAAGCTTCTTTGAGATCCAAAGTCATGAGCCAGGAATCCTTGGCCAACACTGGCAGCAACTGCTGAAGAGTGAGCATTCTGAACTTGAGAATCACCAGAAAAGTGTTTAGAATGGACAAATCCAGAATAGGGTGCCAGGTGCCCCTTTTTTGGGAACCAGGAAAAGTCTTGAGTAGAAACCCTGGCCTATCTGTAGTGCAGGAACTGGCTCTATTGCTCCCAGGTTTAGCAAAGAAGAAACTTGTTTTTCTGCTTCTGCCCTTTGATGTGGGGGGATATCTGGGTATCCTTGGTGGACAGGGAAGGTGTGAAAGGAGAACTTGTAGCCTTGGGATACTATTTTGAGTACCGATTTATCGTCCGTGATGGTGGACCAGACATCTACAAAAATGGCTAACCTTCCCCCCAAAGGAAACCCTGGGCCCGCAGAGGCAGGCAGGGGAAGGCCAGAGTCATTGGGAATGCTTGCTTTGGGAGGTTTGCTTACAACTCCCCAATTTTGAAGAGGAAGCATGCCAGTGCTTAGCCTTTTGAGGGGGTGGAAATCTGTCCTCTTGAAGACCCGTAACCCCTAGGCCTATAGTGACCCTGTTTGCTAGGATCAGGAAAAGTCCATTTCTTAGAAAGGTAATGTCTACTAAAGCGAGGAGGCTGAACTTTCAGAAAATCCTTAGCAGTTCACACAGATTTGGCCATATCCTCCAACTTTTTCAACAACTCTTCTGCTTTGTTACCAAAAAGATTGTCCTTGTGCAAAGGCACATCCAGTAATTTAGATTTGACAGGTTCAGAAAGGGGCTGTTCCCTGAGCCAAGCATGCCTTCTAATAACAGAACCAGTGGCTGCTGCCCGGCAAGAAGCCTCCAAAGTGTCAAAACCACAATGTAGAGAATGTTTAGTGACAAGAGTGTCAGAATTCAATAAATCTTGCATGTCCTTACTCTCCATCAGGGAAGGAACACCAGCAATTTTAGCCTTAATAGCCTCCAAAGTATTCTTCTGATACTTAAGCATAAGAAAAAGACAATTAACTGACCTAATTGCAAGGGTGGAGGAGGTATAAACCTTTGTACCCCATCTATCCAAGGCCCTAGATTTCCTGTCAGAGGGAACAGGATTTTTAGCAACTGTGGCTTTAACACCTTTAGGGCCCTGAAAAATAATCAACGGATCAGCAGTAGGATTCTTGAAAAGGAACTGATGAGAATCAGGAACTCTATAATACCGGTCAGGTTTTCTGGGAGCAGGAGGAACAGAATTAGGAGTCAAAGAATTCTGCCTGAAAACATCAACAACTTCCAATACCGGAGGGATAGCCAAAGATTTATGCTGTGGCAAATCCAAGAATTCCTTAATCCTTTTCTTAGACTGAGAGCAGTCCTGATTTTCCCATTTGAAATTCTCCCTAAGAGTATTCAGAGCATCTCCAAAAGAAAAATCTTCTGGAGGGGAGGCAGGAGGGATAGAGTCTTCTGCATCAGAATCCTCAAAACCAGAAAAAAGTTGAGAGTTTCACTCTTCATCAGCAGAACTGCTGGAAACCTCAGAGTCTGAGGCAGACAAAACTTCTGGGGAAAATTCCCAAGCCCTCTTAGAAGGAGGTGGCTGAGAGCCCCTGATAAGGATCAAGAGATTACTAGCCATTTTAATCATCTGAGACTGAGGCATTTGAGGGGAGGCTGGCGCCTGCTTTTGAGTAAATTTGTGGCTGGAAGGCCTGCTAGAAAGCCAGAGGGACTCAAGAGGCCTAGCCACTGCAGTAGTCTGAACCAAGGTCTTCGGTCTGGATCTGGTCTCCAGGCAGAGAAAAGAGGCCTCAGAAGCCGGTGCCTGCTTAGCGGCTCTGGACCCACCAGAGCCGGCAACTGGTGGAGGGTCAGAAGACGAAGTGGAAGACTGCGGTATGGAGGACTCAGTAGAGGCCTGCTGCTGAACATCTGCAGACTGCAGGGGCAGTGAAAGCGCCTCACTGACCACCGCTGGGCTGACAACCAACTTAACAGGAACATCGGCTAATTTGATCCTAAGCCTGTCACAGTCTTTATCCTTGCGCTTCTTAGGAACATCTGAAGTTGGGAGACAGTACAGTTTTGTACCTACCAATGTCCTGCCTCAGGCAGCCCTTTGGTCGGCCAGATTCCAAAGTCTGGGTCCGGCGTCGGCTGATGTCGCCCTTTCCCTGACGTCACAACGCCTAGGGTATAAAAGCGTCAGCCGACGCCATCTTCCTCAGTTTTTCTTGCCCCAGATGCCAGGTGCCCTCTAGGAAGGCTAAATTTGGAAAAATGCAATACAAAATCCAAACATTTGCAAAAATATATATATAAATATATGTAAAAACAAATACACCATAATAGATCCCCCAGCTAGCTAATAGAGAGGTAAGCACCCTAGGAATACCACAGAGGGGAAGGAGGGAGGGTAAACCTGACTGCAGATGCATACCTATCGGACATCTACATTTATGGTAGGTACAAAAAGTACAGTTTTGTACCTACCATAAATGTAGATGTCCGAACTGGATAGCATCTGCAGTCATAACAACTGGGTTGTCCTGTCGTCAGGCAGCCCTTCGGTCGGCCGGATTCCAAAGTCTGGGTCCGGCTGATGTCGCACTCCACCCGACGTCATCTCTGTTGGTCTTTGGGTATAAAGGCATCAGCCGACGCCATTTTCTTCAGTTTTTCTTGCCCCAGATGCCAGTGGCCCTCTTGGAAGGCTAAAATTTGGATAAATGCCAATGTATGCAGACAAGGAAGAAGGCATGTACCAAAAATAAGCATGTATGTACATATATACAAACAAATACACCATAAGAGACTCCCCCCCCAGCTAGCTATTAGGAGTGTAAATACCCTAGGAGTACCACAGAGGGGAAGGAGGGTGGGTAATCCTGACTGCAGATGCTATCCAGTTCGGACATCTACATTTATGGTAGGTACAAAACTGTACTATGTCCTTCATGGATGCATCTGCAGTCATAACAACTGGGTAGAATACCATAGCTAAACTAGGGGTGGAGGAAAAATAAGTAAAAATTATGGTGTAGTCAGGTTCCCTTGCAGTACAGCAGTGGCAAACCCTGTTCGGGATCTGGAATATAGAGGTAAATTGTAATGCTTGGCAAATGTATGCACGGAGGTCCAAGTAGCCGCCTCAATAATGTCCTTGGTTGCCACTCCTCGTAAGAATGCTGTGGTAGTGGCTGTAGCTCTTGTTGAATGAGGTCTTATGTTCTGTGGCATTGGTTTCCCATGGTGGGAGTAACAGAATCTTATGCAATTTCCGATCCATTTGGAGATTGTTTGCTTGGAAATTGCTTTTCCTTCCCTTCCTGGTGCATAGGCCACTAACAGCTGGTCAGTCTTTCTGTTTTCTTTTGTTCTGTCCAGGTAGTAGCGTGACTGTCTATGTACATCCAAAGTATGCAGTAGTCTTTCCCCCCTGTTCTGTGGGTTGGGAAAGAAGGTAGGTAGGTGGATTGCCTGGTTTAAGGACACTCTGGATACCACCTTTGGCATAAATGTAGGATTAGTTCTCATGGAGACTCTATCTTGATGGAAGATCAGGAAGGGTTGTATTGCCATTAAGGCCTGGAGTTCTGAAACCCTTCTTGCTGAAGTAATTGCCAGGAGGAAAGCAGTTTTCCATGATAGGTGTTGAAGATCCGCTGTTCCTGCTGGTTCAAATGGTGGGAGTGTTAATTTTTCTAGTACAAAATTTAAGTCCCATGCTGGCAGTGGTGGTTTCCTAGGAGGTTTTACATTCTTGATTCCTCTGAGGAATTGCCTGAGTAGAGGATGTGAGTAGACAGGCGGATCATAGCTGTATTCCGCAGAGATAGCTGAAGCATGTATCTTGATGGAGGAATAGGACAGACCTGTGTGTAGAAGCTCTGCCAAGTATTCCAGGATGTTAGCAATGTCTATGTTTGACACATCTTTTCCTCTTTCAGCACTCCAAGTGGCAAACCTTTTCCATTTTCCTGCATAGTTCCTTCTTGTTGAAGGTCTGCGGGCTTCAAGTATAATGTCTTTAACCCTTTGGGATAAATCTGGGTTGGTTGTTCTTAAGTGATGTTCCAGGCAGTCAGTTGTAGGTTTTTAGGTTTGGATGCAGGATGCTGTATTTGTTCTGAGTTAGCATCAAGGGCATCAGAGGTATTGGCCACATTCTTCCCTGAGACATGCTCCTGAGCAAGGGATACCAGTGTTGTCTTGGCCAATTTGGAGCTATCAGGATTATCCTTGGTTGTTCCTCTTTGATTTTCAGCAGTACCTTGTGCATCAAAGGAAGAGGTGGGAAGGCATAAGCTGTCAGGCCTTTCCAACTGAAAGAAAGGGAGTCCACCTTCCATGCAAGAGGGTGGCACGTCCTTGTGCAGAATTTCCTGAGTTGGTGGTTGAGTGGGGATGCGAACAGGTCTATTTGTGGTATTCCCCATTTTCTTGTGATGGCCTTGAATATGTCCGGGTGCAGCATCCATTCGTGAGCATTCGATGTGGTTCTGCTTAACATATCTGCTAGTGTATTTTCTTTTCCTGGCACAAAGGTTGCCTGTAACTGGATGTTGTAGTTCAGTGCCATGTTCCAAAGGTCCAGAGTCATTCTGCATAGGGGGTAAGAATGAGTGCCCCCTTGCTTGTTGATGTACCACATGACTGTGGTGCTGTCTGTCCTTATCAATAAATGACCCTCTTTTAGGAAAGGTTTGAATTTCTGGATTGCTAGCTGTACTGCTAGCATTTCCTTTTGGTTTATGTGCAGGTGCAGCTGGTCTGGAGTCCACAATCCTTGTATGCATTTGTCGAACATGTGTGCCCCCCAACCTAGGTCTGAGGCGTTGTGATGATCTGGTTACTTTGACCTTTGTGGAAGGGCAAGCCTAGGTTTGCCTGGCATGCTTGGGCCCACCATAGGAATTCTTGTTTCAGGCATGGGATTAGCGGTATTTCGGTTTCTAGGCTGTGGCTGTGCTGAGACCATAAGTTTTTTAGGTACCACTGTAGCTTTCTCATATGCAGTCTTGCATGAGGAATCAGGATTATGCATGATGCCATGAATCCCAAGGCCTGCAGTATTTTTCTTGCTGTTAGTTTGTTCTGCTTTGTTAATGCCAAGAAGTAATGAGGAAGTTGTTCTTGTTTTTCTGCAGTCAGGAATGCCATTTGTTTTACTGTATCCAATTCTGCACCCAAGAAAGTTCTTGTCTGGGATGGAATCAGCCTTGACTTTTTTAGATTGACTGTGTATCCCAGGGCTTGTAACAAGTAAATGACCCTTTGTAAATCTGTTGTCAGCTTGTCTTTGTTGTCCGCTTGTAGCAGGCAATCGTCCAGGTATGGATAGATTTGGATTCCCTGTAGCCTGCAATGAGCAATTACTGATGCCAGGCATTTTGTGAATACTCTGGGCAGTAGATAAGCCAAAGGGCAATGCTGAGAATTGATAATGCTCTGATCCTGCAAGGAATCTGAGGTATCTTCTGCAAATTGGTCGAATGGGGACGTGCAGGTATGCCTCCTTGAGGTCTAGAGTCACCAGCCAACACTCCTTGCCCAGCATGGGAAGAAGTTGCTGTAAGGTCAGCATTTTGAATTTTGGGACGATGATGTATGTGTTTAAGACGGACAGATCGAGAATGGGTCTCCAAGTCTTTTCTTTTCTTGGGACTAGAAAGAGTCTGGAGTAAAATCCTTTGCCCTGTTGATTTTGTGGTACTCTCTCCACAGCTCTCATGTTGGTTAGTTGAATTACCTGGTTTAGAGCTTCTGTTTTTTGAGTTGGTGGTAAATTTGGCATTCCACTGTTTACTGGTAAGGTGTGGAAGTGGAACCTGTAACCTTGGTCTATGGTTTTTAAAATCCACTTGTCTTTTGTGATATAGTGCCAATTTCTTGAAAATAAGGCTAGCTTTCCGCCTAAAGGTGCTGCTATTTGCTCTCTGGTAGGCGGTGTCAGAGCCAAGTCACTGTGATTGTCCTGCTGCAGTGGCAGTGTTTGTGTCAGTGCCTCTCTGGTTGTTACCTTGCCACTGTCGTCCTCTGTAGGCACTACCTCTGGATTGGTTTCTGCCTCTAGAGCGTCTATACCTGCCTCTTTGTGTCTTTGAGGAGTCTGGAAAGGACCAATTCTTGGCAGGCCAGTTTCTGCTAAACCGAGGGGGCTGAACCTGTAAGAAATCCTTAACTGTTTGTACAGATTTTGCCTTCTCTTCCATTTTCTTCATTACCTGTTGAGAAGTACCAAATAGATTGTCCTTATCCATAGGAGCATCTAACAACTTTGCTTTTACATGATCCGGCAGGACTTGTTCTTTCAACCATGCATGCCTTCTTATCACTGTGCCAGTCATGGCTGATCTAAATGAAGCCTCCAGTGCATCATAGCCACATTTCAAAGAATGGTTACTAACCTGCTGTATGTTATTCACTATTTCTAAGACATATTTCTTATCTAAGGTTTCTTCAGAGGAAAGTTTCTTAGACAACTGATCAAGCATAAACTCTTGATATTGAATCATGTGAAACTGACAGTTTAAAGCTCTAGCTGAGAGAGTGGCGGATGTGTAAACTTTTTTGCCCCATCTGTCTAATGACCTGGCTTCCCTTTCAGAAGGGAGAGGGTTTTTTGTAGAGGTAGAGGCTACTGCCTTAGGCCCCTGGGAAATAGTCTCAGGGTCTGCAAGAGGGGCCTTGTAAAGGTGGTGATGAGTGTTAGGCACCCTGTAAAATCTGTCTGGTTTGGCAGGAGCTGGGGGTAAGGAATCAGGTGCAGTGCAAACGTCATTAAATGCATCATCCACAACAGGCAAAACTGGAGGTATAGCTAAGGGCCTGTGTTGCGGCAGGTGCAGAAAGGTTCTAAGCCTTTTTCTTGAGTCTGAGAAATCCTGTCCTTGCCATTGGAATTGTTCTCTCATGGCATGTAAGGTTTCCCCAGAGGAGAATTCCTCTGGTGGAGAGACGGATGGAATGGAGTCATCAACATCTGAGTCTTCATAAGTGGACAAAGGAGCCCCTGGCTGTTCTGTAGTGTCTGAGTCCTCCGAAGAATCATCAGAGCCTTCCTGCTGGGGTGGCTCTGTTCTAGGTCTCTTTTCTGGAGGCTGAGAGGCCCTGTCTGGGTGAGGTTGGGATCCCCTAATTAAAGAAATCAAATCCTCTGCCAGGGTAAGCATCTGAGAGCTAGAAAGGTGTTTGTGAGAGGGGGCCTTAGCAGGAACTGTACTAACAGTTTTTGCTGCCTTGGCCCTGGCAAAGGCCTTGATAGACATGGCTGCAGGAGGCCTAGCAGCACCACGTGCTGGGGTAGAAACATCCAAAGGGATGGTTGTCAGATAACTCACTAGAAGCCACAGTAGAAGGTACAATTTCAGAGGCCAATTCAACTGTAGTAGCAGGAGCCTCGGTAGTAGTCATGGTTTCGGCTGAGGTATGACCGGTTTTCGGTTTCGCCGAAACCGAGACACTCATGTTGCTTATCCGTGGTTTCAGCGAAACCGCGGACCCGATGTCGGTCTTTCATTCCTTGCGTTTTTAATTATTTGGGTAGTCGGATGATCCGGCGGCATAATGTCAAAATCGAGCGAAAAACTGTTCAGCAAACTCCGACCGACGCCTAAGCGTTCGTCGGTTGAAGGAAGCACAGGCTGAACAGGCAGCTACGTCGTGGTCTGGGCCTAAACAAGGTAGGCAGTAAGAGTGGAAATCCTTATGAGGTATTTGTTTCCCACAAGTTAAACAATTGTTTACTTTTTCTGACATCGGCTGAGGCAAGAAAAGGTCCCCAACGGGGTACTTAGCTTTTTAGAAGTCTTCGAAGTAGTATTCGGTAGGAATCTCTGGATCTGACCGACCGGCACTTGCAAACAGCTTCTGCTTCGGGCGCCACGCGGCAAGAAAGACTGAAGAAAATGGCGTCGGCTGATGCCTTTATACCCAAAGACCAACAGAGATGACGTCGGGTGGAGTGCGACATCAGCCGAAGCCGGACCCAGACTTTGGAATCCGGCCGACCGAAGGGCTGCCTGACGACAGGACAACCCAGTTGTTATGACTGCAGATGCATCCATGAAGGACATCTGTACTATGTCCTTCAAGGATGCATCTGCAGTCATCACATATGGGTAGAATACCATAGCCAATCTGGGGGTGGAGGCACTAGGAAAAGGATGGTGTAGCTAAGATACCCTGCAGGACAGCCGTAGCAAAGCCTGCTCTGGATCTGGAATATAAAGGTAAATTGTAATGTTTGGCAAATGTATGCACGGAGCTCCATGTGGCAGCTTCTAAAATGTCTTTTGTAGCCACCCCTCTTAAGAAGACTGTGGAGGTGGCTGTGGCTCTCGTAGAATGAGGTCTAATGTTAGCTGGTACAGTCTTTCCATGAAATGAGTAACAAAAGCGGATGCAATTTCCTATCCATTTTGAAATTGTCTGTTTGGAAATTGCTTTTCCTCGAGTACCAGCAGCTGGTCAGTTTTTCTGAAACTTTTAGTTCTGTCCAAGTAGTAGCGCAGCTGTCTGTGAATGTCCAGGGTGTGCAGCAGTTTCTCCCCTTTGTTTTGTGGATTTGGGAAGAAGGTAGGCAAGTGAATGGCTTGATTCAATGAAACTCTGGATACCACCTTTGGCATAAAAGAAGGATTTGTTCTTAATGAAACTCTATCCTGATGGAAAATAATAAATGGCTGAATTGCCATCAGGGCCTGTAATTCCAAAACCCTTCTTGCTGAGGTTATTGCCAGAAGGAAAGCTGTCTTCCATGAGAGATACTGTAGATCTGCAGATGCTGCCGGTTCAAATGGAGGCAGTGTCAGTTTTTCCAACACGTAGTTAAGGTCCCAAGCCGGTAGAGGTGGTTTTCTAGGAGGTTTGATGTTTTTGATTCCTCTTAGAAACTGTCTTAGGAGAGGATGAGAAAAGACAGGAGGATTAGTATTGTACTCTGCTGAAATTGCTGAAGCATGAATCTTAATAGAAGAGTAAGACAGTCCATTGTGGAACATTTCTGCCAAATATTCCAGGATATGTGCCATGTTCATCATTGTCGCATCTAGGCCCTTTGTGGTGTTCCAGATGAGAAATCTTTTCCATTTTGCTGAGTATGCCTTCCTTGTGGAAGGGCGGCGAGCTTCCAGAATAATATTCTTCACTCTCTGGGATAGGTTATCCTGAGGAGGAGTCAAGGTATTCTCCACGCTGTTAGTTGCAATGTTTTCAGGTTGGAATGTAGAGTTTTGTATCTGTGCTGTGTCAGTAGAAGTGGCCATAGAGGTAGGGACCATGGCTGCGTGACATGCTCCTTAGCAGTGGGTACCAGTGCTGTCTTGGCCAGTCCGGAGCTATCAGGATCACTTTTGGCTGCTCTGCCCTGATCTTCAGTAACACCTTGGTCATTAATTGAATAGGAGGAAATGCATACACTGCCAGATTTCTCCAGCTGAAAGAGAGGGCGTCCACTTTCCACGCTTGAGGGTGGTATGTCCTTGAGCAGAATTTCTTTAGTTGATGACTGTGGGGGGATGCAGATAGATCTATGTCCGGGCTCCCCCAAGATTGTGTTATCTGTTGGAAAATGTCTGGGTGCAGCATCCATTCGTGTGTATGCATGATATTTCTGCTTAAGCTGTCCGCCAGTGTATTGTCCTTCCCTGGCACAAACTGAGCTTGTAGCTGTATACTGAGTTTCAAGGAAAGATCCCAGAGATTCATTGCCAGTCTGCACAGAGGGTAAGAATGGGTATCTCCTTGCTTATGTACCACATAACTGTGGTGTTGTCTGTCCTTATTAGTAGATGGCCTTGATGCAGAAAGAGTTTGAAGGCCTCGATTGCATTTATGACTGCTAGCATTTCTTTTTGATTTATGTGCATGCGTAGCTCCTTTCGTGACCACTGTCCTTGGATACCTCTGCCCTCCATGTGTGCTCCCCAACCTAGGTCTGAAGCGTCTGTCTTAATGGTTTGGGAGGTTTTTGGCTTTGTGAAGGGCAGCCCTCTGTTGGACTGGCTGGCCTGAGCCCACCACAGAAATTCCTTGTGAAGGCATGGAATTAGTGGGATTAAAGTTTCCGCAAGGAATCAAAAGAATGCAGGATGCCATGTAACCCAGGGCCTGCAGGAATTTCCTTGCAGTCAGCTGAGTTTGTCTTGTCAGATTGTTGAAGTAATCCGGTAGTTGACTTTGTTTTTCTTCTGTGAGATAAGCCATTTGGGTGGTTGTATCTAAATCCGCACCCAGAAAGGTTATTCTTTGGGATGGAACAAGTCTTGATTTGTGCATGTTGACTGTATATCCCAAGGCCTGTAGAAGTTTGATGGCATAATTTAAGTCCTTTATCAAAGTTTGTTGGTTGTCCGCTTGTATTACGCAGTCGTCCAGATATGGGTAGATTTGAATCCCCTGGAGTCTGCAGTGTGCTATTACTGATGCCAAGCATTTCGTGAATACTCTGGGCGCAGTAGATAAGCCAAAGGGCAATGCCGAGAATTGATAATGCTCTGACCCTGCAAGAAATCTGAGGTATCTTCTGCAACATTGTCTGATAGGGACATGCAGGTATGCCTCCTTGAGGTCCAGAGTAACCAGCCAAGACCCCTTGCCCAGCATGGGAAGGATTTGCTGTAGAGTCAGCATTTTGAATTTTGGCACAATGAGATAAGTATTCAGTACTGACAAGTCGAGAATTGGTCTCCATTGATGCTCTTTTCTTGGAACAAGGAATAGTCTGGAGTAAAATCCTTGGCCTTGTTCTGAAATAGGAACTTTTTCTATGGCTTTCATTTGTAGTAAGTTTGAGATTTGTTTCAAAGCCTCTGCCCTTTGATTTGGTGGCAGACCTGGTATGCCTTTTCTTTTTGGCAATGTGTGGAAATAGAACCTGTATCCGTTGTCTATTATTTGGAGTGTCCGTTTGTCTCTTGTAATGTTGTGCCAATTTCTTGAGAATAAAGAAAGCTTTCCAGCCAAAGGTGCTTCTAATTGAGCCCTGGTTGGCAGAGTCAAAGCAAAGTCATAGGGGTTGTCCTTGTGCAGCAGTTGCAGATCCTGAACTGCCTGTCTGGGTTGGAGGTTGCCATTGACGGCCTCTGTAGGAGCCCCTAGCTTGGCCTCTCCCTCTGGCACACCTGTTCCTGCCCCTTTGAAATCTTTCTGTGTCCGGAAAGGACCAATTCTTGAAAGGCCAGTTTCTGCTGAATCTAGGCGGTTGAACTTGAAGAAAATCCTTAACTGTTTGTACAGATTTTGCCTTTTCCTCAAATTTCTTTAGGATGTCTTGAGCAGTGGAACCAAATAACTTTTGCTTTTCCAGTGGAGCGTCCAAAAGCTTAGCTTTAACATGTTCTGGCAGAGATTGTTCCTTCAGCCAAGCATGCCTGCGTATGACAACGCCTGTCATTGCTTACCTACATGAAGCTTCCAATGCATCATAACCACATTGCAAGAAATGGTTGCTAACCTGCCGGGAGTTATGTACCAGATCCTGAAGGGATTTACGGTCAAGGGGTTCAGAAGAAGACAATTTCTTATGCATTTCTTCTGACAAACACTCTTGATACTGTATCATGTGAAATTGACAATTTAATGCCCTCATGGCAAGAGTGGCAGAAGTATACACCTTTTTACCCCATCTCTCTAATGCCCTGGACTCCTTTGCAGAGGGGAGAGGGTTCTAAGTAGTAACAGCTGCATCCCTTTAGGGCCCTGTGAAATAGTTTCAGGGTCAGCAGAGTGGGCCTTATAAAGGAAATTATGTGTGTCCGGAACCCTGTAATACCTATCAGGCTTAACAGGGGCCGGAGGGAGAGTGTCAGGTGTCATACTAGAGTCAGAAAATACATCAATCACATTTAAAACAGGAGGAATAGCCAAAGGTCTATGCTGAGGTAAATGAAGAAAAGTTCTTAGTCTTTTCCTGGAATCAGAATATTCCTGGCCCTGCCATTTGAAATGCTCTCTCATAGTGTGAAGGGTCTCCCCAAAGGAAAGCTCTTCAGGAGGGGAGGCTGAGGGAATAGATTCCTCTGCATCCGAATCCTCGTAGGCCGAATAAGCCTCCTCCTGGTAGTCTGAGTGATCCGAACCAACAGAGGCCTGCTCTGAGGAAAGGGGATCAGGGGGATCCATCCTGGGCCTTTTGTCTAGAGGGGGTTGGGAGCCCCTGTCCGGATGACGCTGAGAGCCCCTAATTAAGGAGATCAGGTCCTCTGCTAAAGTTAAAATCTGAGAACTAGAAGAAGGTCCCTGAGGAATAACTCTGGGAGGCATGGCTTTAGTGTGTTTGGCAGCTTTAGCCCTGGTGAAGGCCTTAATAGACATGGATGCAGGAGGCCTGGCTGCACCACGTGCTGGTGTAGCTTTGTCTAAAGGTATGGTGTCGGAAGATTCCAATACACCAGTTTCAGAAGGCAATTCTGTAACCGACTCGTCGGTTGAATTATTTCAGGGTTCGGAAGTTCCAAGGACTCAGTATCAGCCGAGACCGAGACACTCGCGGTAGGCCTAGCCGCGGTTTCAGCCGAAACCGTGACCCGCGTGTGTCGGTCCTTGTCTTTCCGTTTCTTAATTAAATGAGATGTCGGGGTTTCCGACGGAATTTTGTAAGCAAAACTATCCCCAAAAAACTCTTCTGCGAACTCCGACCGACGTCTAAGAGTGCGTCGGTTGAAGGAAGCGCAGGCTGAGCAGGCCGAGACGTCATGGTCTGGGCCTAAGCAAGGAAGGCAATAAGAGTGGAAATCCTTATGAGGTATTTGTTTCCCACCAAGTTAAACAATTATTAACTTTTTCTGACATCGGCTGAGGCAAGAAAGAGTCCCCAATGGGGTACTTAGCTTTTGAAGTCTTCGGATAGCGAAATTACAGGAGCTTGCCAACCGGCACTTGCGAACTGCTTCTGCTTCGGGCACCACGCGGCAAGAAAGACTGAGGAAGATGGCGTCGGCTGACGCTTTTATACCCCAGGCGTTGGCGCCGGGAAAGGCGACATCAGCCGACACCGGACCCAGACTTTGGAATCCAGCCGACCGAAGGGCTGCCTGAGGCAGGACAACCCATATGTGATGACTGCAGATGCATCCTTGAAGGACATCAGAAGACGCCATAATGACGAACTTAGGCCAAACTCCGAAATGCTTATATAAAATCCTAGCACTATGGCGTATGATACGCGGGTTGAAAGAAGCACAGAGATCACAATTAGGGACGTCGTGCTCAAAGCCCAAACAAGTGATACAATAAGAATGAAAATCACGGTGCGGAACCTGTTTTCCACAGGCAAGATGGTTATCAACTTTCTCTGACATTCGTTAAAGCAAGAAAAGAGGGTCCCCAACGGGGTACTCATCTGAGGATGTCTTCAACTTTAGCAGTCGAATACAAAAAGAAGGTAATCGGCCAACCGGCACGCATGCAAATTGCTTCTGCTTTGGGCTCCATGGCAAGAAAAACTGAGGAAATGGCGTCGGCTGCCTTCCTTTGTACCTGACGTCAGGCTTACAACTGAAGGCAGCCAACATCATATACCAAGGACTTTGGTATTCTGGACGATTGTGGGCTACAGGGAGCCGGATAACCCATTTTGTAAGGATTGCAACAGTGAAACACGAACATCCACATATCTACATGATACAGTACATACTGGTGTGTACACCTCCTGTATGGGTACAGTCAAACATCACTTATTGTATATTCTGTGACTGTCACATAAGGTGACATATCAGTGAACAGGATTCTTCATAACAGAAGCATCTTGACATGAACACTGAGGAGTACATTTATCAAGGACAGTATATACAAATAGGGGGTAGCTGAATATTGTAAAGCTGTGCAAAATGAGTTGCCTGAATAGGACTGTAGTATCAGTATAGTTTTCAACCAAGTGGGACATACATCAACAGACTCGTGGACAACAGTAAACAGAACAACGGACAATATCAGCATGACACCACAATTAATCCATGTTTTTTATATAACATATGTGAATGTGAGTGATTACAGATGGTACTGAAGATCACACTTGTACAACTGTCATGATTTGTCAGAAAATCTATGAGGGGATCAAGCATACCTTCCTCAAAAAATAACATCTGTCGGAGGTGTTAGGAGGGACAGTGTCACACCTGCATTTGAAATTATAAGCAATCCTGGCTAGTTAACGGGTTTGCATGTCATATATATGCAGCAATCCACACTTTCATAAATGTAATCCATGCCATCAATATTATCAATGAGCTATATATTTACTGTGTGCATCACAGGAACACATCTTGTGCAACACCTTGAAGGGGGTTCCGCACCATCAACCTCTAATGTTTATGCACCAAAAAGAACACTTAAGTATGGCCGATAAGATGTGTGGGAGCTTACTGTAGCAAAATTGGTACACTTGAGTACCTCATCTCTGTAAGAACTGTTGGGACCTACATGCAAAAAGTACAGTTGTGTACACTTAACATAAATGTAGAAGTTAGAGTGTACTCACTGTTGCAGTCTTCACATTTGGGGTTATCTGCCTGCAGTTAGCCCTCACCCGGCCTGAATACCAGAGTCTTTGGATTCCTGCGTCGGATGCCGTCTCCTCTTCCATGACATCAGGTCGTCAGGGGTGTAAAACATACAGCTGATGCCATTACATCAGTTTTTCTTGCCCCAGATGTCAGGTGCCCCACAATGGGAAGCAATTATATGTTAAGGTACACCTCCAACCACAAGCAAATACAGAAGAAAATTTTAAATATACCAAACAAGAAGGAAAGGTAGAGCCAAGAGAAGTTAGGGGGCTGGAGGGAGGGTAACCAGGACTGCAACAGTGAATACACTCGAACATCTACATTTATGGTAAGTGTACACAACTGTACTATGTTCTTTGAGTTTAACTGTTGCAGTCATCACATTTGGGTAGATTCCCAAAGCTAAGGAAGGGAGGAGGAAGTTAAAGGGGTTGGGAGGGTGGCCTAATGGTTAAGGTGTTTGCCTTACAAACACAAGGTGCAGGGTTTGAGTCTCACAAGGGATAATTGGCTAGGCTTAAAGTGGTTTGCAAGGGCAGTTAGCCTAGTACTAATCTATAAGAGCATTAGGCCCAGCTATTAAGCCCTGCAAGACTGCAGTGGCAAAACCAGCTCTGGATCTGGAAAAAATTGGCATGTGGCAATGCTTGATGAAAGTATGCACAGAGCTCCAGGTAGCAGCTTTTAGGATGCCACTGGTAGGGACACCTCTGAGAAAGGCTGGAGAGGTAGATGCAGCCCTGGCTGAATGTGGTCTTATCCCCTGTGGGGTAGGTTTTCCATGGTGCTTGTAGCAGAAATGAATGCAATGGCCAATCCACTTAGAAATGGTTTGCTTTGAAATAGCTTTCCCCTCTGCACCTGTGGCAAATGCAACCAGCAGCTGTTCAGATTTCCTGAGAGGTTTAGTCCTGTCCAAGTAAAATCTAAGTTGCCTGTGCACGTCCAAGGAGTGCAGTATTCATTCCTCTTTGTTCTGTGGATTAGAAAAGAAGGCTGACAAATGAATGGACTGATTAAGAGCCACACTGGATACCACCTTGGGCATGAAGGAGGGATTGGTCCTGAGGGACACCCTGTCTGCATGAAAGAAGATGAAAGGCTCCACAGCAATGAGGGCCTGTAATTCAGACACCCTTCTTGCTGAAGTGATGGCTAGAAGGAAGGCTGTTTTCCAAGAAAGGAATTTCAACTCTGCACTTGCAGTTGGCTCAAAGGGAGGTAGAGTGAGCTTTTCCAATACAAAGTTAAGGTCCCAGGCTGGAGTAGGGGCTCTCCTGGGTGGTCTTAAGTTTTTGGCCCCTCTGAGGAATTGCTTCAGCAGTGGATGAGAGAAGAGGGGTGGTTCTGTATTGTAATGAGCTGAAATGGCTGAGGATGAATTTTGGAGGAGGAAAAGGAAAGGCCCTTTTGAAGCATCTCAGTTAAGTATTGAAGAATCCGAGGTAAATTGGGCGCTGCTGTGCCCATCCCATGAGTTTGGCTCCAGGAACAGAATCTTTTTCCATTTTTCAGCATAGGCTTTTATAGTATTAGGCCTCCTTGCCTCCACAATGACATCTATCACTTGCATATGGTGGGATGGGAATGGTGAGATCAGGTAATTAGCCAGGCTGCCAAGTTCAGGGTTTGAAGCTGTGGGTGCAGAATCTGGTCCTCCTGCTGAGACAGCAGAGCAGGGGTCTGACGCAGGTGCCATGGTGCCAGCAGTGACACACTGCGCAAGAGGGGATACCAGTGTTAGCGTGGCCAGTCTGGTGCAATCAGGTTTATCCTGTTTGATCTTTAGTAACACCTTGGAGAGGAGGGGCAGAGGGGGAAAGGCATAAACTGATAGGTCTTTCCAGTGAAGGACAGGGCATCCACTTTCCAAGCTTGTTTGTGGGGAGTCCTTGTGCAGAATTTGTCCAATTGGTAGTTCTGGGGGGAGGCAAACAGGTCTATCGCTGGGCTCCCCCATTTGTTTCTCAACATGTTGAACATCTTTGGTTCCAGTTTCCACTCACGTAGGTCCATGAGATTTCTGCTTAGGTCGTCTGCCAGTGTATTTAGCTGTCCTGGCAGGAATTGAGCCTGTAGGTGCACTTTCCACTCGTGTGGGTCCATGAGATTTCTGCTTTGGTCTGCCAGTGTATTTAGCTTTCCTGGCAGGAATTGAGCCCGTAGGTGCACTTGGTAGCATAAGGCTGTGTTCCACAGAGCCATAGCTAGCCTACAGAGAGGGTATGAGTGGGTTCCCCCCTTCTTATTTATATACCACATAATATTGGTGTTGTCGGTCTTTACCAAAAATTGTCCTGGAAGAATGTGGTCCTTGAAGGCTGTCAGAACATACAGTACAGCTAATATTTCTTTTTGATTGATATGCAGGTGTATTTGACTTGGGTTCTATTTCCTCTGAATGCACTGCCCTGCCAAGTGAGCCCCACATGCATAGTCTGATGCGTCTGTTATTAGGGTGTGGGCAGCAGGGGGTAGAGTGAATGGCAGTCCCTTGTTGAGGTGGCAGGCCTCTGGCCACCAAAGGAACTGTATCAGTAGACAAGGTATAACAGGAAACATTGATTCTAGATCCTGAGAATGTTGACACCATAGGCTTTTTAGATACCACTGTAGTTTCCTCATATGCAGTCTTGCATATGGAATTAGTAGAATGCAGAGGCCATGAACCCCAGGGCTTGCAAAATTTTCCTTACAGACAGCTGGGTCTTTTTGGCCAATAGTTTGAAGTACGCTATCAAATTAACTTATTTCTCTGGTGTGAGGTAGGCCATCTGGGAAGTTGTATTCAAGCTTGCTCCCAGGAATACAATTTGTTGGCAGGGTACAAGATGTGATTTCTTTTCGTTTATGGTGTACCCCAGAGAATTAGCAATTTCTTTACAAATCCCAGATGATTTAATAGCAAGTCCTGGCTTTCTGCCTGAATTATACAATCATCCATGTATGGGTATATTTGAATATTTTTTGCCTGCAAAATGCAATGACTGGAGCTAGCCACTTTGTGAATACCCTGGGCGCAGTAGATAAGCCAAAGGGCAGTGCAGAGAACTGATAGTGCACCTACCTATGAACCTATATATCAAACAAAGCTCCTCATTAGCACTCTTCAAGAAAAATCTTGATGATTGGATGGGAAATAGGAAATTCACCCCGGGGATCACTTCTGTGGCTCTGCTAGACAGTGGCACAGGAAAATAATTTTCTTGGGTGGCAAAAGCCAGGGTACCTTTTTTGGCTGGGCTTGTATAGGCCCTAGGGCCGATAGCCTAGTACCTACCTATGAGCTTATGTAGCCTGCTCTGAAGCGTAGGTATCTTCTGCAAGATTCCCTTATTGGGATGTGCAGGTAGGCTTCCTTCAAATCCAGTGTTGCCAACCAGGCATGGGAAACAGCTGATGAAGAGTTGAATTTTGGGATTACCAAAAATGTGTTTAGGATAGACAGATCCAGGATGGGACACCAGGAATTGTCTTTTCTGGGTACCAGGAAAAGTCTTGAGTAAAACCCTTGCCCCCCTTCTTCTTCTGGAACAGGTTGAACAGCCATGATGCTTAAAAGAGAGAGAACTTGCTTTTGAGCCTCTGCCCACTGATTTGGGGGTAGGTCTGGCCAGCCGTTTGAGGTTGGTAAGGAGTGGAAGGGGAATCTGTAACCTTGGGAAATTATATTAAAAACCCATTTGTCCTGGGTAATGAGTTCCCAATGTTTTGCATGCAGGGCAATCTTTCCCCCTAAAGGAACAGTCAGTTGAGCAGGGCTTGAAAGGTTTAAAGTTAAGTAATTGAAACAGTTAACCATCGGGGGGAGCCTTACTACTCCCTGCTTTGGAAGTGGGAGCCCCCACTGTTTAGGCCTGTGAATACCCTGGGACTGAAGCCTGGGTATTCTGCTGGTTTTGGGTTTGGACTGAGAAGGCCTGGAAGAGGCAGGAAAGGACCAATTCTTAGAGGGCCAGTGTCTACTAAATATGGGAGGTTGTACTTGCAGTAAATCTTTTAACAGTTTGCATACATGGTACTACTACTGCTTTGTTGCCAAACTGGCCGTCTTGGTTTAAGGGAGCATCCAGCAATTTAGCTTTAACATGATCTGGCAAAGATTGCTCCTTAAGCCAAGCATGCCTTCTAAGTAGAGACCCAGTGACAGCAGCTCTGCAAGATGCCTCTAATGAATCAAAACCACATTGCAAAGTATGTTTTCTAATGTGTTCAGCATAATGCATTAAATCCTGTAATTCTTTATTTTCAGCACAGTCAGGAATCAACATCATTTTCTGTTTAAGCAATCCAATAATATGCTGCTGATACTTTAACATATGAAACTGGCAGTTTAAAGCCCGAATGGCTAAAGTAGCAGAAGTGTATACCTTCTTTCCCCACTGATCCAGAGCTCTGGAATCTCTATCAGAGGGGGCAGGATTTTTTGCTGTAGTAGCCTTAATGCCCTTGGGTCCCTGTGAAATGGTCCCAGGATCCACAGTCGGATTTTTAAAGAGGAACTTGTAAGAGTCAGGTGCCCTGTAATACCTATCAGGTTTTCTGGGAATAGGAGGTAGAGAGTCAGGGGCCAGGCAAGATTCCGAGAAGGCATCATCTACAATGTCCAGTATAGGAGGGATAGCTAAAGGCCTGTGTTGAGGCAGGAGTAAGAATTCCCTAAGCCTCTTTTTGCAGTCAGAGTAATCCTGGCTTTCCCAGCGGAAATGCTCATTAAGAGTATGCAAGGTTTCACCAAAAGAGAAATCCTCTGGAGTGGAAGCAGAGGGAATGGAGTCCTCTTCATCAGAATCCTCATAGGTAGATAAGGGCAAATCCTGGTCATCAGAGAAAACAGAAATTTTAGAATCCTGATCAGAAGAATCAGAACAATAATCAGTCCTAGCTCCCTTAGAGGGTAAAGGGTGGCTTCCCCTGATTAGAGTAATAAGGTCCTCAGCCATTTTTATCATTTGTTTTTTTAGGCACAGGGGGGCCTGACCCTGCAGTCTGAGTGTCGTATTTTTAGGCATAGATTGAGTTTTAGAATTCAAAATTTCCATGTGTTATAATTGTCGCTTATTTTCCTATAGGTTTTAGGTCGTTAATATCGATATACTCGAACAAATAGTTCAAAGGGTTGATGTGGTCTTTGTAGTCTGCACAAGTATTTAGCATTTTGCAGGGGCAAGCCCTCTGCACCCCCCCTATAAATTATACATTCCAACTCTCAGATCACACTACATTGAGGAAAATGGTAAATTTTCCAATCCCCAATGTAGTGCGATATGTTAAGGAAACCTGAAATGACGCATTCATCAATACCAGTTTGACCTGTCGTTCTACATTTTAATAGTAAACCTACACACACAAGTTGACCACAGTGAGATTAGAACCCCTAAGTACACAAGTTAGAGAAATCAGTGTTTAATGCAAGTGCCACAGCACAAGTCTAACTTTTACAATGCTGCTGGCACTGTATGGATGATGTTAGAAAAATATGTATTAATGTGTGTATTAGCAATATGCTTAGTGCATTTAGTGCTTGAAAAGGGTTAACACATTTATTCTATTTCATACTGCATAAATCTGTACAAACTGCAGTTGCCTTCTGACCTTGTACTGTTAGCTAAAATCTTGCTTGTGCCTTGGAAATTTACTGAGAAGCAGGTGATTTCTGCTTGCGTTAGGAAAATAATGAATAGAACAATACTACTTGTATGAAACTTAAGACAAGAAGTTCCGCTGTGCCATGAGAAAATACACAGCTGTAGAAGTTATAGATAATTAGTACAAAGCCTGCTTGAAAATATGAACTGCAATCAGCATTTGCTTGAATCTCTATTAGAAGAGTACCTTGAAATGTAACACTGTACAATAGACGCTTGTAAATGGATTAATAGTCACCAAAGCCAGGTTGTTTTTCTGACGTTTCTCACAAATCTAGTCATGTCAGCAGAAAATCTGAGTAACATCTGCTGTAGAACAATACTGAAAGTTGTGTTTGATTACGTCAGCTTAGAAGGCCATGTCTTGTAAAACAGTATAAGAACGAACATACTTCCTGTTAATAGTTAGACAAATCCTTGTAGTTGCATGTTTTTGTCTCCTTGCTGCAAGTACATTAAAGTGCCTTAACTGAACCTTACGTGTATTGGTCTTTGAAGTTTTTTTCCTTTGACAGATTGGTCCTTCGGACCGGAAACCTTCACTTCGTCTCGGATCAGACAGGCCAGGTGGCTTGAAACCGTACGGGGAAGAAACCACATTGGTTCTTCTTATTTGAAAAGTCCTCCGACTGAATTGTCGTACAAAAGAGGCCAGCCATTTTCTGATCTGCGACTGAAGGACAGGTTTACTCGAACCAGGTGATCAATCACGAAGGCTCAGATAAGGTGAATCCACCTTCTTTTTTCTGTTTTAGATCAGGGACTAGATTTGTATTTGTTCTGTTAGAGACTTTGTTTATAAGTCAGGGACAGAAAGATTACTGCTAGTCATAGATCAGGGAAACAGAGCAGGTAGGCAGTCATTCTGAAGAGACTATAAAAATATCCGTGGTACCACATTAAAAAAATAAGGAGTTACGTAACGATTAAAAGGGTAGAACAAAATGGGTAATAATTGTACAAAAAGGTCCCAAAATTCGCCATTAACCGAAGATGCGAAATACATGCAGTCACAGCGTGCTGATAATATTAAATACTACTCGAAATGTGTTGATAAGTATGAATTTGATGGTAAACTAGAAAAATCCTCGCTTGTCAAACTTGTTAGCTTAAAACGAATCTAAAGGTCGGGTAAAAAAGCAATGTCAATTAGGAATTCCTCAGGGACACAGGTGGATTGAGGAAGTAAACTGAAGGGAACAAAAGAATAATAATTCAAAAGCAATGTTTTTAGATAAGGAGGACAATAACTTAGTAATAGCATCAGCCCCTCCACCTCCCTTACCAGAATATGAGGCAAGTGAACAAGTTAGCCCACCCCTGCGATATCCTGCTATCACTGTAAGTAGAGACACTACAAAAGCAACACCGTTTATTAGAGATCCTGTCGAGACCAAGTCTTGAACATGGGCAGGAAACTCAAAAGGAGACACTGAGTTATATCAAATGGGTAGAAATTCACGATTTATGAGTGAAGAAGAAATATGCCCACTTATAGAAGTGCCTAATCCTCAGGCAGGGCAAGAAGGTCAGGACCCAACTATTCTAGTGTATAGACCCTGGACTCCGGAAGACATCCGGAAAGCCACTGAGGGAATTCCCCATCCAAAAGTTAATTTTAGAAAGTTCTTAGAAGATTTGCAAGGAATGAGGCTAAGTTATAATTTAAATGGAGAAGAGGTAGAAAAAGTAGTCAGACAAATTGTGGGACCAGATTGGCACATGATTAGTGGTGACTGGAATCCCCGTGATACTGTGCTCAGGCCCCCCCCACAAAGCAGCGCAGAGTTAGACAACAGAGTGAAAGGTCTTACAGACCGAATCTCTGAGAAATGGAAGCCTAGGGCAGACTGGACTTGCATTAATCAATGCATCCAACAGGAAGGTGAAGCTATTGACAGATATTATGCCAGACTATTAGAATGTTTTAATAACCATTGTGGAATGCAGGTTCCTGAAGATCAGACACATGATTCCCCATACGAGCAGCAGCTAAAGAATGCATTTTTGAAAGGCAGTATTGCACCTATAAGCAGATTTATTACAAAACACATGGTAGATCATCGTACAAGCAGGTCACAGTCATTACTTGAATATGCTAGGCACGCCGAAAGGCATTTTAATAGCAAAAAGAAAAAGAAAGCCCAAGTATTTTCTATAGAAGATGGAGCAGAAGTATATGTAGTACAGTCCGGGAAAAAGGGCAAGAGAAATGCCCAGGGAAACAAACAATGTGATCAGCGATCAGAAGACTTTGAAGGGCGAAAGAAAAGGGGTGAATGTTTTAAATGCGGTAAGAAAGGACACTTGGCAAGGGATTGCAGGAAAAACAAGAAGGCAACCACGGAAGATAAGGAGGGTGAGGACTGACTATATGATAGTCGGCAATCACTAGAAGGGGATAGCAGAGAAAGGACAAATGAGTATGTGATAGGAGGAGTAGAGAATGTGACAGAAGAAATAGAGGAAGTGCAAGAAGTCACGGATAGTGAGGAAAATGAAATATTAGATTTGGCTTTATTGAGCTTAGAGCTCTATTTAGCAGACACGAAACCAGAAGTTACATTCCTGGTAGAAGGGAGGGAAGTCAGATTCTTGTGTGACTCAGGGGCATCATGGACCCTGGTACATCCCTCCAAACTGCCAGAGAATTCAGAGTCACCTGATTACATATTAGTGAAAGCAGCTAATGGACAGCTGTATCGGGAGCCCCTCTCCCATAATATTGCAATAACTGATCCTGTTTCAGGATTGACCCAGAAAAGCAAAATTGTTGCATCTGCAAAATGCCCAGTAAACCTCTTGGGCAGAGATCTTATGCAGCTATTTGGTATAGCAGCAGTTCCGACTATGCAGGGTATGGAAGCACAGTGACAAATTGATACCTTTGCAGTGCAAGCGGAGGGTACAAACGTACTATTGGTACAGCCAGGACTTGGTTACGACTGGTCCAGGGGCAGTGACCGAAGAGTTGATGAACGTAGCCGTCAGCAAGTTCCCCTCCCTTGACATTGATAAACAGCATTTGTTGCACTGTACTCTGTATTACTGTAACACACCAGGACCTGATAAGGAATATGAGCAAGAATTGTTTAGAAATCGTGCAAACAGATTGATATTACGTAACCTGTACTGGGACACAGAAGGGAACAGGGTAGCCAGCTGTTCATTGCCCCAGGAGTTCTTTGCACTCTATAAATCTAATTGCTTACCACATGTTAGCTTAACTAAGGACAAGAATGTAAAATGGGTAGACTTAGGAGAAAAAGTCATGAGATGGGAAAAACAGACAGAGTTAGAACTGTCAGAACAGGGAATACAAATGCAGAAGCTGAATTGGATAACTCAGACCCACCCAGCTGTACACTTGCAGTTTAGCAAGGACAGCTGATTAGCACTCCTATTGAAGGAGGAAGAGAATGCCTTACAGAATATACCAGAAAATCTCTGGTCAACAGGAAAATCAGATGTAGGACTTATTTGTACAGCGGGACCAGTTACTATTACACCAAAGTCAGCATTTAGACCACAAAAAAGACAGTATCCCTTAAGAAAAGATGCAGAGGTAGGAATCAAACCTATTATAGCAGCTTTACTTAAGGAAGGGGTGCTGGTGGAATCTCTTGATTCACCATGTAACACACCCTTATTTCCTGTTAAGAAAGCGAATGGAGAGTGGCGTATGGTCCAAGATTTACAAGCTGTAAATGACGCAGTAATACCAAGGGCACCTACGATGCCAGACCCACACACCCTGTTGAATGATTTAAAACCTCAACAGAAATATTTTTCTGTGGTAGATATCAGCAATGCGTTCTTTTCGATACCGATACACCCTGACAGTCAGCATTGGTTTGCATTCACATTTCAGGGGAGAAGGTATACATATACGCGACTACCACAGGGGTATTGTGAAAGTCCAACAATATTCTCACAAGAAATGGCAAGCAACTTGGTGGGGTTTACCCCACCAAGAGGTAGTCAAATTTTGCTTTATGTTGACGATATCCTGCTGGCGTCCCCCACCCAGCAAGATTGTAAAGAAGACACTATAGCACTATTACAATTTTTAGCCACTGAAGGACATAAAGTAAACAAAAATAAACTGCAGCTTTGGAAAAAACAAGTTAAATACCTAGGATATGTAATATCCAAGGAAGGTAGGACATTAGATGAGGACAGAAAAATAGCGATTTTGCAAGCACCAAAACCCACTACCAAGAAGGAAATGATGTCCTTCCTGGGAACGACTAATTTTTGTCGGAGTTGGATTCTAAACTATGCTTTGGAATCTGCACCATTGACTAACCTGATTTATAAAAAGCCTATGGCAGCACAGGATTTGTTACAATGGACACCAGAAGCAGAATCTGCTTTCTGCAAACTGAAACAGTTAATAGCGTCCTCATTAGTTTTGGGATTACCAAACTATCAAACGTTTTTTCCAAACTGTAGATTGTAAGCAAGATTATATGACATCAGTGTTAACACAGCAGCATGGGTACAAGAAACGCCCTATTGCTTATTATTCATCACGACTGGACCCAGTGGCACAGTTTTTACCTCACTGTGTACAGGCAGTGGTTGCAGCTGCAATGGCAGTGCAGGCTTCGGCCTCAGTAGTGTTGTTCCACTCTCTCACATTGAGAGTGCCTCATGCAGTCGCAATTATTTTACTGCAAGAGAAGGTAGCATATCTTTCCCCTGCTAGGCATCTTTCCTGTATGACTATACTGTTGAGCCAACCTCATATGACAATTGAACGATGTACGACTTTGAACCCTTCAACCTTGCTCCCAACCCCTGCAGATGGCACACCACACAGCTGCCTGCAGGTGATTGAGCAAAAGACACTGCCAAGAAAAGATCTTATGGATGTTCCCTTGGATGATGCCGAGGTGACATACTATGTGGATGGCTCGTGCAAAAGGGGTCCTGCAGGACAGAACCTAGTAGGATATGCAGTAGTTTCTGATACTGACATTATAGAAGCAAAATCTTTACCACATAGTTTATCTGCACAGGCAGCAGAATTGATTGCCTTGACACGAGCATGTACCTTAGCAAAAGGTAAATGTGTGAACATTTTTACTGACAGCCAGTATGCTTTTTCTACTGTACATGTTTTTGCGCAACAGTGGAAAAATCGAGGAATGATAACATCTACTGGCAAACCAATCAATCATGCACAGTTTATTTTAGATCTTTTAGAATCTATTCAGTTACCTCAGAAAGTAGCTATTTGTAAATGCACAGCTCATACCAAACAACGGGATAGGATTTCAAAAGGTAATGCGAGAGCTGATACAGCTGCAAAGCAGGCAGCTTCAGAAGTATTTCTTTTGAATGAGGAATTACAACCCTCTGAGATTTTAGACCTAGAAATGTTAAAGACAATGCAGACACTTACTACAAGCTGAAAAACAAAGATGGGTAAAACGAGGAGCAATTCTCGAAAAGGGGCTGTACATCTCTAAAGAAAGAAAACCGATATTGCCGTCTAATTTGTTTAGATATGCAGCTTTGTTGAGCCATGGGCAGTGCCATGTCTCAACAGGGGGGATGGTACAGCTGGTGAACCAAGTGTTCACGACGTATGGATTTACAAATTACTCTAAAAAATGTTGTTCCTTATGCCACATCTGTAATAAACATCATGCACAAGGGGCATTAAAGCCCAAGCAAGGGAGTTTCCCTCCACCACCGTATCCGTTTCATACTATTTGTATGGATTTCATAGAGTTGAATAAATGTGAAAATAAGTAGTATTGTCTTGTCATTGTAGATATGTTTTCCAGATGGGTGGAAGCCTTTCCGACTAAAAATCCAGACGCTACAACAGTGGCCAAAGTGCTTGTTAAAGAAATCATCCCTAGATTCGGCATACAGGAAAGGATCTACAGTGACAACGGCACGCACTTCGTAAATCAGACCATACAGCAGTTAAGCAAAAATTTTTGCATTTCCCTAAAGAATCATTGTGCGTATCACCCTCAATCAGCAGGGCTAGTAGAGGGGCATAATGGGATTTTAAAGAGTAAGCTAAGAAAATTAGTAGCAGAAACGCAGAGAAACTGGGTGTACTGTTTGCCCCTGGCACTGTTGAGCATGAGAACTGTTCCAAATGCAAAAGGGTTGACTCCTTTTGAAAAGCTCTTTGGAAGGGCTTACTATATACCTCAGTGGAAATCTTTCATGCCCGCAGACCAGGAAGCTGACAGTACATTAGCAGAGTATATGCATAATTTGTTAAATTCTAAACATTTGTTGCAGTTAAATTCTGTTTCAGATAAAGAACGAACCAGACAGTCAGAAGTGGCAGTGCCCCCTGGCGCGTGGATCTGGCTGAAGGTAGTTAAGAGAAAAAAATGGGCGTCTCCGAAGTGGGAATGTCCATATCAAGTGCTTTTGTCAACACCCACTGCAGTCAAAATAGCAGAGCGTGCCTCCTGGATCCACTTGACACACTGTAAATTAGTTAAAAACTTTGAACTGGACAAAAATCTTGTTACATGCCAAGAACAAAAATGATAAGAGTCCAGAAGAAACAGGAATGCAGAACAACCCTTTCCTCAGAAGTATTGCATAATCATCCTGTTAACTGTACTAATGACAATAATCATTTTGTTGTGGCCTTTTCTTTTCCCAGCCACACAGACTAAACTGAATAAACGTGAAGCGTTACTCAAACTGGCATCCAAATTTTAACACTTACCAGGCAATTAAATATGTGTATGCTGAGACTTTCAATGTTTCGAATTGCTGGATTTGCACAGCTTTGCCGACAGCATACAGGGGGTTATTAATGACTACGGTCCCCCTAGGGGTCAATGAGACCTGGGAGAACTTGATTTATGATACCTCAACCATTACAGCACAAGATAAAATAGCATTGCACTTGTCCGTTCCACAAAAGGGAACTGTGTGTTTTTATAAAAATGATACTGTTCAAGTGGGTTGGAGCAATTGCAATGTAACTGTTCCTTATAGATGTTACACTAAAGGTAACAAAGTAGATCTTTATTGTAATACAAACTATGATTCATTTCTTGGATTAATGCACAAAACATTTGATGAAGTAAAACATAATTCTGTTCTTTATAAACAGCTGTCTACAATTGATAGAAAAATGTTTCATGCAGGGCGAGTGTATATTCATAGTAAGGTTACTACTAAAGTAGAGGACTGTTATTTTGTGTGTGGTAGAAAGGCATACAAATGGTTACCTGAGAATTGGTCCGGCAGTTGTTTTTTGGGTTACCTGGTTCCAGCCATACGACGCACTGCAGTTTTGCCTCATGGGAGAATTCGAAATGTCCGAGAAGTCGTCAAGAAACTTGTAAATCCAGTGGGACAAATCGATGCGCGTTGGAAAGACCATCACTCTCTAGGCAAAGGACTGACACACATGGACTTGAGTGATAGCGTTATATCGTGGGCAGGCATATTACCAGCATATGGAGCAGTGAAATATATCTGGGAGCTGAGAAAACTGTCAAAACTTCTTGAAGTAATGAGCAATGCAACTTTTCTGCTCTCGAATTGGTGACGGATGAACTGAATGCTATGAGAACTGTAGTGCTCCAAAACAGCATGGCTCTCGACTTCACCCTAGCGGCGAGAGGTGGTACATGCACTTTAATCCAAGAAGAATGCTGTTCGTATATTCCTGACCATAAACACGAGATAGACAATCATCTTGAGGTATTCAATAAGTGTCGGCCATGACCAAACCAGGCCCAAACCCACTGACGGACTTTTTCCAGAAATGGTTTGGGGGGTGGGGTACCATCCTAATGAACATCTTGATTGCCATTTGTGTAGGTATGCTCCTACTGGGAGTATGTGTTTGTTGTGGTATCCCCTGCATGAAAAGACTGGTTAAAGACCTAATAGACATTTCAGTTTCTGAAACCTTATATCAAAGTACTGAGCTTGAAAAAAATGTTAAAAGACTAAAAAATGCTTTCATAAGTTTAAACTGAATGACTCTCTTAACTGCAAATCCTGAGTGGAAGAGGTTAGGAGAAGAAAACAAACTGTTTATGCTTATTTTGAAAGTAGAATAAAAGTATTAATGGGGGGAAATGTTAGAAAAAGATGTATTAAAGTGTGTATTAGCAATATGCTTAGTGCATTTAGTGCTTGAAAAGGGTTAACACATTTATTCTATTTCATACTGCATAAATCTGTACAAACTGCTGTTGCCTTCTGACCTTGTACTGTTATAGCTAAAATCTTGCTTGTGCCTTGGAACTTTACTGAGAAGCAGGTGATTTCTGCTTGCGTTAGGAAAATAATGAATAGAACAATACTACTTGTATGAAACTTAGACAAGAAGTTCCGCTGTGCCATGAGAAAATACACAGCTGTAGAAGTTATAGATAATTAGTACAAAGCCTTGAAAATATGAACTGCAATCAGCATTTGCTTGTATCTGTATTAGAAGAGTACCTTGAAATGTAACACTGTACAACAGATGCTTGTAAACGGATTAATAGTCACCAAGGCCAGGTTGTTTTTCTGAAAAGTTTCTCACAAATCTAGTCACGTCAGCAGAAAATCTGAGTAACATCTGCTGTAGAACAATACTGAAAGTTGTGTTTGATTACGTCAGCTTAGAAGGCCATGTCTTGTAAAACAGTATAAGAAAGAACATACTTTCTGTTAGTAGTTAGACAAATCCTTGTATTTGCATGTTTTTGTCTCCTTGCTTCAAGTAAATTAAAGTGCCTTAACTGAACCTTACGTGTATTGGTCTTTGAAGTTTTTTTCCTTTGACAATGACATCATCACTGGATGTATGAGAGAAGATGTTGGGAGGCCTGTATAAAATGGATGGGTAGTCATGTATGACTGTCAAGATATTAAAGTTCTGCATGGTACCAGACTGATGATGACAGGATACAAACTGATGTTCCTTTGACTATGCACACACATGTATACATACATAAAGAAAGACGCAATGGGGCTCCTAAGCTAATGTATCACACATGTAATAAATTTGTTTCCACCTACAAAACACAGTATGTGATGACTGCAACACCAGTGAACTATGTACTTACCCTGTCAGAGTTGTCTTTACAGATGATGTCATCATTACATGATCTCATTCACATATGCTTTTATGAGAGTGGTATGCAAAGTGTGGATGTACTTCCTGTTCTGTTTCTAATGTGCAGGTATACTTTAGAGAAACAGCTTTACAAACTATATGCAAACATGTCAGGAATGCATGTAGCAGAAATGAAACATTTCTGCTTTTTCCTAGTATGTTGTGTACATTACATACAAACTGTCAAACAGGCACACACATTTTCTGACATCACATTTGTGTGTTCATATTTGTGAATAACTGCTGTCCACATTAGTACAAGTATTAGAAAATCTGAATGTGTACTGTCAGTATAAAGATGCACATGGTAGGTAAAGCAATTCTGTATTTCCGTAGTGTAGTTGATATTTGGGAACATTGAGATACCTAGTTTCAAGTGCATGGGTGCAGGTAGCACTGGACTACAGTGTACATGCATGATCAGTCATTAAAAAAGTGTCTTCCCTTTGACTGTATTTTTACATGGACTTTAAAGGAATGAAGACTAACTATGCAGTAAACATAACTAATACATGCGAATACGCGCTTTCCATAGTGCACCACTGAGCAGCTGGCTTGCATGATGGACTGCGCACATGAGATACACATTTAAGAACTCTTACTGAACTTGAGAAGTACTTATCCATACTAGCTATGGTAGACTCAGCTAACAGATACTATGGTGTTCATAACTAGCTCATTTCATAAATGTGTCAAATTGTATAACCATAAAAAAATTATTAATATTGCTTTCCCCGTTTCCATGTGGTTAAGCGATGAGCAAACACGGGCCTCTGCTTCAATGATAAAATTATGACAGTTCTACTGATTTGCTTTTCTCTGAGAAAACATGCTTAGCAAAGAGGCACAGCAGTCAGCACTTTGGATAGCACTGAGTGTAATAAACACACCTGCTGCTTAGCTGATTCTGTAAGAGCAGAGAGTTCTTATTTTGAGCCCAGATAATACAGGGTTTGAATCCAGCTCTATCTAATAATTTTAAATATGTATTCATGATACAGTTAAATAATTACATGTGATAATTCTTCAAAATGTGAAAGGAAATGACTTAAGTGAAGTATTGTATATAAACAGTACAAGTGATTCATGTCAACAGTACATGTATAGAGTTGCATATTGATACAGTCTTCAGGCTAGAGTAGTTATTTAAATGAAATGTTTAATACAAGTGCCTTTATTTTACTGTAACTGAGTATTTCCTTAATGGAGTGGGTTTAATCAGCACTGCATGGAGGTAACCCCACCATGCCTTGGACATGAAGAGTCATTCACCATTGCTTGGTATTGGTGCATGATGCGAAACCCCTCTCAAACACAGGTGAGAAAAAGTGAATGGCTTCATTACGGATTTATTTGTGTGTGTGTTATGTATGATTCTATTTTTTAACCAGATTAAAAGTTTGAAATGGGAAGCAAGTAGGGGAAAGCCAAAGGGAAGGCAACATGGGAATGTGCAGGAGGGAGGCAGGAAAGAACCATAGCTATCCCACTTCTTCAACAGTGTAAAATGAATATGTATACAATACTGGCTGAATATGGACCATTATCTCAACAAAGATGGGTGACAACAACGCAATCATGTTGTATAGTCAAACTGGACCGATCATGAGCATCAAGGATACACATGTGCAATGTGGAGAGCTACGTATGGGACAATTTTATTTTTTTGGGACAGGTGCCTATTTTATGATTTTTTTATTTCAGTAAGACAGGAAAAGATGGGTAAGGGATGTAGGTATTTCTGGGTTAGGTAAGAAGGATAAGCGAGGAAGCAGATGCAGACAAACAGGACAAACAAGACAAGAGGCGCAACAGGATGGGGGACACCATGATTGGGCACAGGGAGGTAACATGAGATGCCCATCAAATGTGGGGACAGTAAAAATCTAGTCAGAATTGTCATCATTGTCCCCCTCCTCAGCTTGCTGTTGGAGTGTCTGACATTTTTGTTTACCCAGCATCCCGGCAAGAGTGTTCTCTGTCTGGCTGAGATGTGCACCAATGGCCATAGCCTCATGTACCATGCCTGGCACCTCCTGGCAGGTGTCAAAATCCCCATTTTCGCCAGTAATCCTGGAAGGTACGACTGCACCAGATGATGAGGGTAATGCTACCTGATGTGGAGGGCCCAGGTACTGCAGGGGCTGCAAAGGCAGTACTGCCAGGTTGGGTGCCTGATGTCCTGAGGGTTGGTGCATCAGCCTTTGGAGTGGTAGCAAGCTCAGCCACAGTGGTTGGCCTACCTCCCTATGCTGTAAATAATTTTTTGAGTTGTCAGAAATTGATGACATCAAAACGTTGTGACCTCATATATAAAAATAAAAAAAGAGATAGGGGTTGGGGGTAAGAGACAAAAAAAAAAGATAATTGGTACCATATGTGGCATACAATAAACTAGTACAATATAAAAATAATTTACTTATACTTTTACACTTTTTAAACGCTACAAACTATAAATGATTGCTCCAAGAAATCCTTACAATATGTATATACTGCACATATGCTTGATAAATAATACAGATTAATTATGTTGTGCCGCATACATACTACCCCTAGCTTCCTACGTATTTCTAAACCATCAGCATGGGCGTCCCTGTTCACTACAATCTTATATTGTGCTGCTTATATACACTTTGCTTCCTTAAGTCTTTCTAAACCATCAGCATGAGCTTCCCTGTTTACTGCAATCACCTGGTCAGCTGTAAAATTAAAAGTACAGAAAAAGAGAAGAGCATTATCCATACCAGTTCTGTCTATATCCAGCTTTCTATACAACATAAATTATCTTTGTTTACTTACACAACTGTGGTATGTCAGCAGTCCTAAACTCATCCAGCCACTGGTTGAGCGTATCCTGCTTGCGCCTTCTGAGATCATTATAGTGGTACCTGCACTGCCAGTCGCACTGGGGACCGCCTTGGCCAGACTATTCTAAGCTCTGCACTAATTCGCATTGACAACCAGTATAGTCCTCCTGCAGCAGCCTTCAGCTGTGGCACTTTACAAGGATTCCAATAAAGATCCTGGACTCATCCACACCCCACCTTTGAGTCCCAAATTGTGCACCTTCCCTTCTAGTTCCAAACATGTCCGTTCAGGTCAAATGGCAACAGTTGAGTGTTTTCCTACCGATTTGTTTTATCACGTGTAATGCCATTGTGCAAACCCGGACAGCCATGCCCAAAGAGTTTGTATGACATTAAGCAGAGAGCAGCAGTGCTAAATAGACTGGAAAACAGTTTTTGAAATAAGAAGGTTAATCTGACACTTTGCATTACTTTATGGGTTGGTTGCTGTTGTAACTGTTATTTGGTTTAACCTCGCAGGCCTGTACTGGAGGCATACATTTTAAGACCTGACACATTTCTGCATGGCTTTACACACTAAAAATTAATTTGTACAATGTTTGATTCAAACCTATGCAAAATAGACAGAGCATATTCTTCCACATAGGTGATTTTTCATCCTTGCCACAAAAGAGGTGGTTTTCAGACAAGCAGTACCACCTTTGTCATTCTTATAAGAAAAGCGCAGTCCGGGTCTGAACTGTCTGCAAACAGCTAAAGTTAACTGAGTATGTGTCTACCTGTTTGAGCCAATATTCATTTTCCCCTGGAGAGCACTCTGCTTTGGCTTGTAAGCAGCCCCCTCACACACACACTCATCTTCCACTTTCTCTCTTATTCCCTTCTATTAGCAAATAGTATCCATAACTGATCAACACTGTGTGTTTGTTAATTTAAACTGAGACCACAGTAGCCTTCTGATACAAGGTTATCCTGTTTTTCCACCTGGCAAATGATTAAGAAATGACTTACAGTTTCAGAGCAGTCCTTGGTCAATTGTGATTGTTTCTTAAACACAAACATGTCTGCTTTGGCTCATTAGCAACAGTACAAAGAACTGCCTGTTCACACCCTTGTCCTCCCCTCCCCCTTCCCTGTTTATTACCTTAAGACAATCCCAAAGTTAATAAATATTACCTGTGGCAGACACCATTTTTACAACTACACCCACCCTTGCCACTATCATATGTTCATTTATCAGTTAACTCTGTTACCTGATTGTTTCCAGCCCCTCATAAGAGCAACTAACAGAGTCTCTACCCGCTTCACTCCCCACCCTGCCCCCTATTCCCTCCTGCCCCCAGTGGTCCCACCTTTATTACACTCACAACCCCCTCCCATCTTTCCAGTAGCCAACCACAGCACTAACCCAACACTACCTCCTCCATCTTCCCACTACTATCACACCTCCTCAACTAACATGTACAAGCATACCTTACCTATGCTCACAGCATGCACTCTCCTTGCATATCTTACATCCTACCAAAGCTCCATCATTCCCCCACTCAACCACTACCACTGTACTACTACTCAGACCACCACTCATGTCTCACCCTCACTCAGCTCCCCTCCCACCAACTCAAGAAACATCCCTATGCACCCCCCACATATTCTACCAACTATATTACTCAAGCATAAAGCATCCCTACAACTTTACACAGTAACCCTCCCACCATACCTATTACCCAAAGAGCACAATCATAAAGTTTCCCTTATAAACAAACACATTCGAAACTAATAACCTCATGCATATCTAAACTAGACCTAAGTGGAGATATCCACCCCAACCCTGGCCCTACCATCTCCAACCCCAATCCTCATAATCAGACTACAAACCACAACTTCTCCCATATTACAGCCAATAGAAAGCCAAGTGACTTCCTTCTACTAAGCCTAAATATTAGAAGTATATCCAACAAAGTCCATGAACTCCATGCCACCATAGACTTGTACTCCCCAGATATAGTCATCCTGACAGAAACCTGGCTAAAATCTCACATTACCAGTGAGCAAATACTCCCCACTGTTTATGGCATACTAAGAGTAGATCGGCTAAACAAGAAAGGAGGCGGTGTAGCTATAACATTTAAACAGCATCTAAACATCCAGATCTTAAAATCATCAGCTCCACAAATAGGCAATGAAGAAATAATATATACCAACCTCAAAATAAACCAAAACAAAACCATCAACATAATTGGATGCTACTTCCCACCTGGCCAAAACATCCCTCCACTAGAAAACCTCCTCAGCTGGTCTACCCACCATCTCCCCCAAGAAATTAGAAGTTATGTACTCACCATAACGTTCCATCTGAGTAGGTGTATTCATTTGTCTGCAACCTGTGGGTTATGGATCCGATATCGGATCCGAACCGGCATAGTTTTCCAGCTATGGATCCAAGCTCTCAGCTCCTCCCCTCACCCATAATGCCCTGCTCTACCCTCATGACCTCAGATCGAGTTTGCCAAAGCAACAATACCCTCAAAAGGGTAACAAGTAATATGCAGGAAACTGAAAGGCCAGGGGGATAGGAGGGATGAGTTGCAGACAAATGAATACACCTACTCAGATGGAACGTTATGGTGAGTACATAACTTCTAAATCTGAAGTAGGATATTCATTTGTCTGCAACCTGTGGGACAGAGTCCCCAGCTACCTGAATCTTGGGCGGCCATCATGGAAGGATATTCCGAGCACCGCTGAGCCAAAGGATGCTCTACCCCTAGATGCAAGATCCAACTTATAGTGAGAAATAAATGTATGAGATGAAGCCCACGTGGCTGCTGCACAAATATCATCTAGAGGAATCCTAGCCTTGAAGGCTGCCGAGGTAGATACTGACCGGGTTGAATGGGCATGAACACCTCCAAAAGGGCCTTCCTGACGCTTGATAAGCCAATAAAATGCACTGTGAAATCCAGCGACAGAGAAACTTTAGAAATTGGCTTGCCCAAATTGAATTTTGCAAAGGAAATAAACAGCTGGTCGGATTGCCTATGACCAGCTGTCCTGTTGAGATAAAATCTTAGTTGCCTGTGAACATCTAGTGAGTGTAGCCTATATTCACCTTTGTTTTCATACTTAGGGAAGAAAACAGGAAGGTTAATGGATTGATTGATGTTTGCTTCAGAAGCGATTTTAGGAAGGAAGGACGGGTTGGTCCTGAGGGAGACACGGTCCGGATAAAAACCAAGTAAGGAGGTTTAGCTGATAAAGCTTGAAGTTCAGAAACTCTCTTGGCTGATGTAATGGCTACCAAAAGGCTGTCTTGTAAGACAAGAATTTGAGATCCACTGTAGCCGCGGGCTCGAAAGGGGGAGCGGTCAAGGCCTGTAGGACCAAAGAAAGGTCCCAAGGAGGAACTGCTTGCTTTATAGGGGGCCTGAGAAGGAAAGTACCCTTAAGAAAAGTTTTGCACAATTTGGCTGACATAAGAGGATTAGACTCTTGACCAATGTGATAGTGAGAAATTGCCGCCAGTTGAACTTTGACTGTGGAACTGCTGGCACCATCATTGAAGAGAGAGGTTAGAAAATCAAGCACTACAGGGACGGTAAGGAGCCAGTCGTCCAGGTAGGGAAAGACCTGCACCCCCTGAAGCCTCAGGTGGGCCGCTACCACTGCTAGTACTTTGGTAAACACCCTGGGGGCTGTGGTGAGACCAAAGGGAAGGACCCGGAACTGGTAGTGACTGGCTCCCAGCCGGAAGCGGAGAAACCTCCTGGAGCGCCTGTCCATTAGGATGTGGTAGTACGCGTCCTTGAGATCTATCGAGCACATCCAGTGGCCTTCTCCCAGAAGGGGGAGAATAGATTGTAGAGTGACCATTCGAAATTTTTCTTTGGGGACTGCCAGATTCAAGAGAGAGGTCTAGGATTGGTCTTAGTTCCCCGTCTTTTTGGCACTAAAAGAACCTGGAGTAGAACCCTGATCCGATCTGGTCTGGGGAACGGGCTGGATGGCTCTTTTCTCTAGCAGATGGCCAATTTCTGCCAAAGCGGCCTCCCTTTGACCGGGTGGTACGTCTGGGAGGGACTTCAACTTTGGAAGGTGAAGGAAAGGAATGCGATATCCCTGGATATGATTTGGAGAACCCAGCGGTCCGATGTTATGGACTCCCATGCCGCTAGGTGCCCGAACGCCCCGACTGCCTCCAGAGTAGAGCAGTCGGGCAACCCTCAGGGTTGCTGCGCGGGCCGTTCAGAGAAAGGTTCCCTGGACCCAAGTTTCTGGGAGCCCTCTGCCTCTAGGGCGGCGTCCTCCCTGTCCTCCTCTGCCACGGAAGGACTGGTTGTCCGGAGCAGGCTGGGACTGCTGCGACTTCGAACCACATCTTCTTCTGACCCTTTTGGTTCCTAGAATAGGGCCTCTGGGGTGCAGAGAAGCGGATTCCGACGGCAGACAGCGCCTTCCCGTCCTTCTCGCTCTGGGTCAACGCCTCCGAACGGTCTTGCCAAACAGAGCAGAACCATCAAAGGGGCGTCGAACGCCTTGAAGGGCTCAGAAAAATGCAGTGGCGGAGCCAGGCCTGACGCCTAGTGACCAGTCCTGTTCTCAGCTCTAGCGGCCTCCGTAGCATGGGAGAGTAGCCGCATAGAAGTATTTGTGACTGACCTAAGAGTGGCCATTTTGGTGGAGTGCAGAGCTCTGTCCTCCTCGAAATGGACTAGGGGGATGCAGCGTACTCTTTAATAAGGTCTCGCTGCATCCAATAACATGTGCCAAATAGTTCAGCGCCCTTACCGAGAAGGTCGCCGAACTGAACATCCGCTTCCCAAGCGGTCCATCATCGAGACTCCTTGCTCGGTGGGTGGACTGAGGGACTCTCCTGAGCCAGTTCCCTCTTTGTGGCGCCGCCATCAACATGGCATCTACAGGAGGCCCCTTACTCCAATGGGTCCTGTCAGAAGGCGGGCTAAGGATTCTATCAGGTCTTTTGGGAATTGGCTCCACGGTGTCCGGTTCCTTCCACGCCCTGGTGGTAATAAGGTCCACCAGGGGTCGGCAGGGGACACCCAAGAGGTAGACGGGCCCGCTTCAATGCCTCCAAGAACACGGACTCGTCCGAGGAAGACTTGGGGCAGACCACCCCCTATACGGAGCATTTCCATGATGTCTCCAAAGGAGACATCCTCGGGGTGACCGTGGGGAGCCTTCCCTTCCTCCAAGTCCGTGTCTTCAGTGAGAGACTCAGGGGAGTCAATGTGCCTCCTTTCGTATGCTTGCAGGAGCCTCCTCTGGGGGCTGTCAGAGGAGTCCTCAGCAGCAATTTGCTCCATGGGAGCAACTTGGGGCACAGAAACGGCTGTCCCAGGGCCGGATGGTGGAAGCCTGGCCCAGTGCAGAGGGAGCGGACGGAGCCGGCAAGTGCCGGGGTCCGGAGACCCTCAACAGAGCCCTCTCCACTACATCAAAAGCCGGGGGAGCCGACCTCACCAAAGGATCCGACAATCGCTCCCCTCGGATCCGAAGAGTGGATCGAGCCGCGCGGCACCGGATCCGGCGACAGTGCGCCCGACACAGACGGCGCCAAGGAGCACTGATCCCCGGATCCGGCTCGGATCCAGGCTCCGAGATCGGGTCCGACGCACTGAGGCATGGTCGGATCCGGTACCAAGTACTATCGGCTCCGACCTCCCCGGCTCGGCTGCTCGGCTCAGTTGCTCCAACCCGGAAGCGGGTCGGAGAAGGAGCAATAGGCTTAAAAGGTGTCGAGCTCCCGGAGGGGAGGCAAGAGCACTCCCATCTGCATCTGGGCCTGGATGAACCTTCTCATCATCCGGTCCAGATCTGCATCCGAAAGGCTATGGGTAGATCTCGACGAGGCTACCGAGGTAGGCCTGGAATGCCTCCTCGATAGCCTCGACGGAGATCGGGTCTCCTCCTCCTCAGGACCCGGTGAGAAGCACACAGGTGACCGGAGCCGAGAAGGAGGAGACCGCACCACCAAGGAAGCCGGGGGAGAAGCCCTTGGCTGGCGGGCGAAACAGAGGTCTCGCCCGCCGCTTGGTGCTTCTCCCTCCGGTCCTTTTAGATGCATCCCTCTCCTGTCCTGAAGCGGAGTTTGAGTCCCAGGAGCAGGAGGGGGTGCCACAGTGGGAACAACTGCAGCCGCAGGAGTCCCCGAAGGAGCGGAGGTCGGAGCCGAGTCCGGCGGTAAAAGACCCGCCAAGACCAGCTTGGACCTCCGCTCCCTCAGTGCCCTGGGGTTGAACCCTGCACAAATGGAACAACCAGATGTGAGGTGTTCAACCCCAAGACACTAACACACCGAGTGTGGCCATCAGCGGTGAGAGCTTATGGCCACACTCGGAGCATTTAGAAAATATTGACTTAGGCTGTTCAGCCATAGTCACTAAAGTTAAGCTAAAGTTACAAAAAGTAACCTAAAACAACAGTAAAGAAGCACACAGGCCTCACACACACTCATGCCAGCGAGGGAGGGAATAAAATTTACTACTAAAAATTAAATTAAACTAAAAACAGACAATAATAATAGGTAACCTACAACTTTCACACAAAAAGTTAAAGAAGGCAAAATATTCTATTTTTGAACAAGAAATATCCACTTAGCTGAGAGCTATGAAATCCACATCTAGTTACCAGCGCGGCAAACAAGATCTGAGGTCATGAGGGTAGAGCAGGGCATTATGGGTGAGGGGAGGAGCTGAGAGCTTGGATCCATAGCTGGAAAACTATGCCGGTTCGGATCCGATATCGGATCCATAACCCACAGGTTGCAGACAAATGAATATCCTACTTCAGATCTATCATTTTAGGTGATTTCAATACTGACTGGCAACCATCCAACCTATCATGTAAACCTTCATGGCTTCACCCAACTAGTCCAGTCGCCAACCAGGATAAATAAAAACTCCAGCAAGCACACTACCCTAGACTGGATACTAGTCAGTAAGAGCCCCCAGTCATATATAACAGGCTGCTTATCAGATAGCCTCAGTGATCACTCCCCAACATTCCTACTCAAAAAATATCTATACCAAGCTAAACCTGTCATCTACAGTCAAATACGTAAAAAACTAAACTTTAACCCACTCACATTCATCTCATCCCTCAAAGAATGTAACTGGCATCCTCTAAAGTACCTCAGCCTTGATGACGCAGTTGAATTTTTTAATACTACCTTCCTATGCATCCTTAATTACCATGCCCCCATAAGACTTTCCGGAATCAAAGCACAACCCTCCCCATGGCTACAGAAAACCACTAAGTCAAAAATGAAAAACAGGGATAAAGCCTGGGAGCACTGGCGCAAAACCAAAACCCCCTCAACTAGACAGAAATTCCTAGAACTACGCAATAGAATCAAAAAGCTAATAAAACAGGACAAATTCCAATACTACCAGTCTGCCCTAGACTCCTCTCAACACAACCCCAAACAATTCTGGTCCTCCCTAAACTCCATCCTCCACCCAGGTAAAGTCAGTACCCTCTCCTCCTAACATCCCCCACTCCTCAGAAAATATTGCTACCTCATTCAACACACACTTCACACAAACCATACTATCACTAGCTAAACAACACAACCTCCCTCCCCTCCAACCCACACCTTCAACTAGTAATCTCCCCACTGCCTTCTCTTTTTCTTCTGTACCTACCTCCAACATAAAAAAACTCTTAACTAAACTTAAGCCCACCAGATTAGCAGCAGACAACCTCCCAAGTGAATACCTACAAATCGCAGCTGATGTTCTGGCCTACCCAGTATCCATCTGGATTAACCGATCTCTGTCAGAAAGTTACATTCCCACACTGTGGAAAGTATCACATATAATTCCCCTCCACAAAGGCGGACCCTCCACAGAACTAACCAATTACCGCCCCACAGCTATTCTCTCTCCACTCTCCAAAATACGAGAGAGATGCATACACTCTCAGGTCTCAGACTACCTCCTTACTATACAACCTCCTTTCCAATACTCAGCATGGTTTCCGACCAAACCATAGCACCACCACTGCCTTACTCTCCTTTACTAACACTATCTTTCAGCATAAAAACAATGGCTCTCTCTCATCTGCTACTTTCCTAGACCTATCTAAAGCATTTGACATGGTACCACACAAACAACTTATCTCTGTCCTCAATAACCTATCCTTCTCACAATCGGTCACCAACTGGTTTCAGAGTTACCTGTCTGACCGCCAACAATCCGCTGTATGGCAGAATGACATATCTCCCCAACTACCTGTCTCCATAGGGGTTCCCCAAGGATCCATCCTTGGACCCCTACTCTTCTCTGTTTTCACCAATAATCTAACCTCTGCCACCAAACATGGCACACTCATACAATACGCAGATGACTCAACCATCATCTGCTCAGCCCAGTCCCTACCCAAACTGCAAAAAGTCACACAGGAAGCCTTTTCCTCTGTTGAAACTTGGTTATCCGATGCCCAATTAATACTCAACCCAAACAAAACTAAACTACTCATCTTCCAACCCACCAAACATACTCAAAACAACTCTCACTTTAACATCACAGCAAAAGACAACACCACTATATACCCAACTGAACACACTAAATTGCTAGGAGTGGAAATAGACAATAAACTAAAATTTGACATTCACATATCCTTGACCATAAAAAAAAGTCCACAATACACTAGGAGCGCTATACAGAAATAAGCAACTTCTCACCAAAGCAGCAAAGATTTCAATAGCAAATTCCCACCTTATCTCCACCCTACTTTATGCCTGTCCAATATATACCAACCTAAGGCAATGCGATTTAAACAAGCTAGAGACCTGCAAAATCTCCAAATTCGCCACAGGGGCATCCTACCGTAGTCACCACTCTCTCTCACTTGTTGAACTGGGCTGGCTTGAACTCTCTCACCTCCTTCAATGGTATCAACTCTCACTTGCCCAAAAACTAGTAAATTATCCACTAAATGCCCCATCCCTCCAGAATCTACTCCAACCCTTTCGCACCACCAGACCACTAAGATCCAGCAACAAAAATCACTTGCAGATCACTAAAGCCAATAACTCTGCTGGTGAAGCACTATTCTCTTGCACCATAGCCAAATTATGGAACTCCCTTCCACCCACAATTACCTCCATACCATCATGCACCCACTTCAAAACTTTACTAAAAGCGCACCTAAAAACATGCTGGCTATGCCCTTGCAACTCCCACTATAATATCACCCTCCCCATCCAACCATTACCTTTCTTTCCACTCCACTAACTACCTTGATTATAGCAAGCTCAGATGCTCATAAGCCAGTACTTATTATACAGCAGGAACTTCTTCTTGTAACATTTGTTAATGTCTATTATGTACTTCACAGATAAAGATTCTAGTTGTCTACTGATGTACTATGTTCTTCATCTGTAAATATGTTGCAAGTAATTGCTATGTAAATTGTTAATCGCTATGTAATCCAATGTAACTACTGTCTGTTTATTTTAACTGTGGAGATTTTCTCCCCGGGCCTCCGCTGAAAATGGACCTACGTCCCGTCGGACACTCCCGGTCAACAAATATAAATAAATTGTCACACCTGCTTATGAGTTATTTCCAGTCGGACACTCCCGGTCAACAAATATAAATAAATTGTCACACCTGCTTATGAGTTATTCATACACATTAAAGAATTGAGTGTTTAACCATGGATATGTGTGACATGAAAGTTCAGAAAATAAATGTACAATTGTAGAACCACAACTGTACTGATACCCACAGTTACACATGTAATATATCTTTGGTATCCTGTGTATGCTCAATGCACCTGCTATAGACAGTTATTCTTACGTGCAAGCACTTTTATACTGTTTACTTCATATAAAAATTAAGTGTAACATCAGTAAGAAAAGTTTTGCCTTAGCTGGATTAGAATCCCGGCTCACATGTACTCCAGCCCTTAACTTAGAACTGCTGTCACAGAAACAACTAGGCAGCAGCTACATATTTTCACATTCATTACTGTGTGTGGATGCTGACTATCGTGCAATGTCACTTAGTGTGTTTGCATGATGGCAAATCACACAATACAATGTATGCGTTTTGAAACTGTCTACTGTCTGCTTCATACCTCTCAGTGCAAGAAATCTGTACAAAGCCTGACAAAATGGGGGGGACAAAGGCCCAAAAATAGGGACACATTTTAAATATTGCTCATATGAACTTAGAAGGTTGCTAGAATAACAAGATTTGTATTGGAATGCATTCTCTAAAGGATATGAAGTCTGAAACTCAAATGCATGGTCATTATTTAGTGACTTTAATCCTTAGCTCATCCCAGTCATTTGTCAAAAAAACATTTTTATGAAGAACAGACCGAAAATATGAGGCAAAAATCTGGACAGTCTGGGAAAATCTGCACATTTGAGAGGTATGGTTGCTGTCTGCAGGTGTTCTGGACCTGCAGGTGTTGCTGACTTTCACACAACGCCAGTTAGTGGGTTTGCGAGATGGAAAGCAAAAGAGGTAGCAATATATCCTTTTTGAAACTGACAATGTCTGCTTCATATTCAGCCATTAGACCATGCTTTTGTGAGGTTAAGTGACGAGGCAAAGCTCACCTTATATTCTTCTTCCAAGAAGTGTTTTACTAGGTTTCACCCTTAAAGATAAATGTGGAACTTGAACCATGATATATATACAGATACATACTGTGTGGTTCATCATGTTTACCATGTGTGCTACTCACACACTTGGTTCACAGTTGTAATTTATGCAATTTTTATCATACAAGTAACATTAAATTTAATGTATCCATTTCATCGTGTTTGCGCTAAGCCACTCAGCACACAAATATTATATAAAAAAATAAGAAATAAATTACAAAATCCATTTTAACACACGTTACAAATTTCCACACACCACTTGATTTGAACTGTCACACTACTGAACCTATAAAATGAATTGTCAGACTACTGAACCTATAAAACACAGCAAGGGTGTCATCTCTCTTTGCTACAAAAGCAACTTTGCAGCAGGAATGAAAATCATTGTGCATACAAGTAAGTTTTATTCCCAGCACAGTATTATAAAGACAAAACACTTGTATGCTCTTATTTGTACATGTCCAGAAAATAACTTCTACAGAAAGCACTCCATGAAGCATTTATTTAGTGCTTCTGATTTCATCAGAATAAAATGACAAAATGCCAACCAACCTTATATACTGTTTGATTAAACAATCAAATTAAAATGTAAAAACTTCAACAAAGCAACATTACACAATACAACACACATACTTATAAAAAGCACTTAATACAATTTTCTTTTGTTTGTACATATACTGCTTACATATTTAGTGCAATAAATGATCACACAACCATTTATGAGTATTGTTTGTACCAGTGCAGCTCTGTCTTTTCTTTATGTTGTGTTAATTCTTCTCTTATATGTGCTATACTCTCTGATATGCAGTCTGTAGGGCATTTTGTATTATCATCCTTAAAATGTATGACAATATTACATGACAGTAAAATACAGTTTTCAATAAAGGGAGGTGAGTTTGGCTATTAGTGCACTGAAATTGAGAAATGTGTGCTGTTCACTTCCATTTCAAAGCTTGCTACAATTACTTTTACACTCTGAAAGTGTACCCTGGCTGACACAACGACTGCAGGTACGGAGTCTGAATTGTTGTGTATTCCTTCTCCCTCCCACTCATTCACAGTTGCAATCTATCAGCAACAAACACTGAGGTAGCGCATACCCTATGTTTACATCTGCTACACAGCTATAAGTTTGGAATTCAGCAAGTCTAATGAGTTCACACCTCATTTGCATCTTCAATGTGCTCAGAGGCCTGAATCTACACCATAACAAGGTAACTGCGTAACTAGGGAACTTGCAGATGAGAGAACTTGTGTATTTGTAGAACACAGATGACTGATAGTCCTTTTGATTTATCTGCATAGAATGCTTCTGATGCTGATAAGATATGACTGTATTTTTCAGAGACATATTAGATTCATTCACGTTACAAAGAAAACTATTATATATATGCATTAGGGGGTTAAACTTATCTGTATGCACTTCTTATACTTCACTCCTGGCATAGGCATGTTTGCCATACATTGACTTTCACAGATAAACAGCCTTATTAACTGTCACCACAAGTGTTACTGTTAAAACTGGATACCTTACTGTCTTCTATCTTATTCCATGGCAATGTAAAGTATTATATTGTCAATGACACAGGAGTGTTATGCTTCTAAGATGGCCCATAGACATCGCCAGGGGAGTGCTGAGAACAGTGAGAGGTGCATAGCAACTGTATTTAATAGACTTTCCTGCTGTAAATGTGTACACATTTTTGTGAGAACTGGGTGGAAAGCATTTATAACAAGTGATTTGTGTATTATTCCTTGGACGATTGTACAAACTGTCATTTTCCTGTTGTTTGGGGGGTGGGTACCAAACATTATTTTTGTATTTCAACAGCAAAAGCTGGGTTTCAAGAGTTTTACTCTTGCAATTGTGTAGTCATCCTGGTATTTTCAGTACTCCTTTGGTATTCCTTGTTTTGGACTACACACTGGTTTGTGGGGGAGTGTGATATGTTATAAGCAGTTTACATTCATATGGTTGAGGGCACATTGCTCGACCATACATTTGAATGACTTTTCTCTGTGAATCCCGTAACGCCAAACAGTCGGAATGTCATATAAACTCCAAATTTCCAACCATTCCACATCCTAAAACGAGTGCTAACGTGGTAAAATAGGGGACTGAATTTTGCGATTCGCAACACTTGCAGTCGCAGTTTTGTGAAGTTGCCACACTCTTTTCGGCCATACCCGGTCGACCATTCACCAGTCGACCATATGCATGTACACCTTATAAACACAACCTTATACATAATTATATTAGCAACCAACACTATGGAAGGATCTGCCATTCATTTGCGCTCTTAGACTTATCATATTCCATTTTCAATACTTACCTTGATAGTCCAGCAGTTACAAGTGTTTTTTTCTTTGTTTTTTTTTTCCTTCTCCAAACACCTTTACCGAATTATCACTTGTGGCATAGGCAAAATTACATTCATATAAAAGTAATCCCACTATAATTAACAAACATTTTACTTCACATATATTGCTATATATCATATAACCTAAATGACATTACAACATTTTTTTTAAACAAGAAACATCTTTATTAAACCATCACTTAAGTGGCTTACTTCCAGGTTGAGTCTATGTGATGCTAACAGTACACAGCCATTACATGTTTCCGTGTACAGTAGTTTGTGGCTGTATTCCAATAAGTTTTAGAACTTGCAAGGAAAACCTACACTGTGTTTACACAATTGCTTTATAGCTTGGTTCAATAGCTCCTCCATCTTGAATTAGTTGATTAGCAAACATTTCAGCTGCTTATGCTGTCATTAGCTTGCCACTGTGTTTACCGTGTAGAGCTGCTTACTGAATAGAAAACAGCGAGCTACTGTGTGAGCATTGCTCCACGATGTGTACACAGTCTTAGCAGCCCGTATAGGGTTTACTGTATCCAGCCCAATGTCTTTATACATGTAAAAGAAAAACACATGCATTTACAGTGTAACTTTTCATGTTGTATAAAATCATTTGTTTGAAAGTATGTGCACATTTTATCTTGTGGAAGAACACTGGCTGATCCAGGATGGTCTTAAATGCTGTTTAAGCTCATCTTTAAAACTTTCTAGTTGTGTTTTAACTGGATGGGGGTAGAGTTCCAAACTTTAGAGACATAGGTGGAGTAGACTGCATCTCCTCCTGTATTAAGGGATTTATTTTTGTTAAGTGAAGATTTGTTTTGGGAGTGTAGATTTCTGCTTGTGTTATAGTACTGGATCAAAAATTTAACTGCTGGACATTTGTATGGGGTTGTACAGTAAACTGTGGACTACAAGAAGCTGAAACTGAAGATTTGGGGTAGTTCTTATCAGTTAGGTGGTCAAAGAACTTAGCAGTATTAGGTATGGAAAAAGAAAATTAGGGGAAATTTTGTGATTTTGTTATAACAGTGTTCTGATTTGTTCTCAGTAGTTACAGCAGGTTTGAGAAGATGTAAGGGATGTACAGTAATGTGGGGAGTAAACAGATCTTTTCAGCTGTTTCTCTGGTTTTATCTGTGAGGAAAGGTTTAACTCTATACAGCAGGCCATGCTTTTGTTGAGCCTTTTGGACTCATATTTGAATATGGGGATCATATTTCATACAGCCAACTGTGGTTCCCAGAAGTTTAGTGTTTGGTACAGGTTCTTAGTGTTGGATGAGGTGATGTTAAACTGGTCTTTACCTTGTGAGTGCTAGTTAGGAGTGAAAAGAAGCAACTTAGTTTTTAAATTTTATTATTTATTTATTTTGTTCAGTAGTACTTGTCTAAGCCAGGTTTCAATGTGATGAATTCATGGGTCAGTTCTTGTAATCAATGCAGGGTAGCGGAGGAGCAGATTAATGTAGAATCATCAGCATATTGAATAACAGAAGCACATTTGGCTATTGTGTGAAGATCATTTATGTTTACATTAAAGAGGAGTGGTCTTGGTATGGACCTCTGTGGCACACCAACTGCAACAGGTAGAAAGAAGGAATACTCATGTTGCCATATGAAAGCCTGGTATCTGTCTGATAAACAGCTTTACATCAGGACAGAGGTAAGGCAGAAGACAGCTTTTATACTTGTTTATGATAAATGAAGAAACAGTGGGGAAACTAGACTGCCGGAACTTTTGCTTTTATTGACGATGTCAATAAAATGTAGTAAGGTTCTGGTGGTACTATGGTTGGGTCAAAAACTGTGTTGCACTTATGAAGAAAGTACAGTTGTGTACACTTACCATAAATGTAGATGTTCGAGTGTATTCACTGTTGCAGTCATCACATTTGGGTTATCTGCTTGCAGTAGCCCTCAGTCAACCTGAATATCAAAGTCTTGGGCCCTGTGTCGGTTGATGTTTCATCTTCCATGACGTCAAGTAGTCAGGGGTATAAAGCATGCAGCCAACGCCATTTTATCAGTTTTTCTTGCCCCAGATGTCAGGTGCCCCCGTAATGGGAAGCAATTATATACAAGGTTACACCTCCAACAAAAAGCAAATACACCAGAAAGTTTTAAGCATAGTAAACAAGAACAAAGGTATAGACAATAGAAGTCAGGAAACTGGAGGGAGGGTAACCAGGACTGCAACAGCGAATACACTCGAACATCTACATTTATGGTAAGTGTACACAACTGTACTATGTTCTTCGTGTTTCACTGTTGCAGTCATCACATTTGAGTAGATTCCCAAAGCTAAGGATGGGAGGAGGTAATCAGATAGCATTAGGACCAGCTATAAGGCCCTGCAAGACTGCAGTGGTAATGCTTGGTGAAGGTATGCACAGAGCACTCCAGGTAACAGCTTCTAGGATGTCTCTGGTAGGACACCTCTGAGAAAGGCTGCAGAGGTAGATGCCGCCCTGGTTGAATGTGGTCTTATCCCCTGTGGGGTAGGTTTTCCATGGTGCTTATAGCATAAATGAATGCAATGGCCAATCCGCTTAGAAATGGTTTGCTTTGAAATAGCTTTCCCCTCTGCCCCTGTGGCAAATGCAACCAGCAGCTATTCAGATTTCCTGAGAGGTTTAGTCCTGTCCAAGTAAAATCTAAGTTGATTGCGCACGTCCAAGGAGTGCAGTATTCATTCCCCTTTGTTCTGTGGATTAGAAAAGAAGGTTGGCAAATGAATGGACTGATTAAGTGCCACACTGGTTACCACCTTGGGCATGAAGGAGGGATTGGTCCTGAGGGACACCCTGTCTGCATGAAAGAAGCTGAAAGGCTCCACAGCAATGAGGGCCTGTAATTCAGACACCCTTCTTGCTGAAATGATGGCTAGAAGGAAGGCTGTTTTCCAAGAAAGGAATTTCAACTCTGCACTTGCAGCTGGCTTGAAGGGAGGTAGAGTGACAGCTTTTCCAATACAAAGTTAAGGTCCCTGGCTGGAGTAGGGGCTCTCCTGGGTGGTCTTGAGTTTTTGGCCCCTCTGAGGAATTGCTTCAGCAGTGGATGAGAGAAGAGGGGTGGTTCTGTATTGTAATGAGCTGAAATGGCTAAGGCATGAAGTCTGGAGGAGGAAAAGGAAAGACCCTTTTGAAGCATCTCAGTTAAGTATTGAAGAATCTGAGGTAAATTGGGTGCTGCTGTGCCCATCTCATGTGTTTGGCTCCAGGAACAGAATCTTTTCAATTTTTCAGCATAGGATTTTATAGTATTAGGCCTCCTTACCTCCAGAATGACATCCATCACTTGCTTACTGAGAGATGGGAATAGTGAGATCAGGTAATTAGCCATGCTGCCAAGTTTAGGGTTTGAAGCTGTGGGTGCAGAATCTGGTCCTCCTGCTGAGACAGCAGAGCAGGGTTCTGAGGCAGGTGCCATGGTGCCAGCAGTGACACACTGCGCAAGAGGGAGTACCAGTGTTGGCATGGCCAGTCTGGTGCAATCAGTATTGTTCTTGGTTTGTCCTGTTTGATCTTTAGTAGTACCTTGGACAAGAGGCAGAGGGGGAAAGGCATAAACTGATAGGTTTTTCCAGGTGAAGGACAGGGCATCCACTTTCCAAGCTTGTTTATGGGCAGTCCTTGTGCAGAATGTATCCAACTGGTAGTTCTGGGGGGAGGCAAACAGGTCTATCTCTGGGCTCCCCCATTTGTTTCTCAACATGTTAAATATCTTTGGTTCCAGTTTCCACTCGTGTGGGTCCATGAGATTTCTGATTAGGTCATATGCCAGTGTATTTAGCTTTCCTGGCAGGAACTGAGCCTGTAGGTGCACTTGGTAGCTCAAGGCTGTGTTTCACAGAGCCATAGCTAGCCTGCAGAGAGGGCATGAGTGGGTTCCCCCCTGCTTGTTTATGTACCACACAACAGTGGTGTTGTCCGTCTTTACCAATAATTGTCATGGAATAATGTGGTCCTTGAAGGCTGTCGGAGCATACTGTATAGCCAACAGTTCTTTTTGATTGATATGCAGGTGCATTTGACTTGGGTTCCATTTGTCCTGAATGCACTGCCCTGCCAAGTGAGCCCCCCCATGCATAATCTGATGCATCTGATGTTAGTGTTTGGGCAGCAGGGGGTAGAGTGAATGGCAGTCCCTTGTTGTGGTGGCAGACCTCCAAGATTACGAGAAGGTATCATCTACAATGTCCAGTACAGGAGGGATAGCTAAAGGCCTGTGTTGAGGCAGGAGTAAGAATTCCCTAAGCCTCTTTTTGGAGTCAGAGTAATCCTGGCTTCCCCAGTGGAAATGCTCCCTAAGAGTATGCAAGGTTTGACCAAAAGAGAAATCCTCTGGAGGGGAAGCAGAGGGAATGGAGTCCTCTGCATCAGAATCCTCATAGTTAGATAAGGGCAAATCCTGGTCATCACAGAAAACAGAAATGTCAGAATTCTAATTAGAAGAATCAGAAGGAAAATCAGTCCTAGTTCTCTTAGAGGGGGAAGGGTGGCTTCCCCTGATTAGAGTAATAAAGTCCTCAGCCATTTTTATCATTTGTTTTTTAGGCACAGGGGCCTGACCATGCGGTCTGGGCGTTGTTTTTTAGGCATAGATCGAGTTTTAGGCCTAGAAGAAGAAGAAGATGGTGTTGGTTTAATATGCAAGTCAGTAGGCCTGAATACACCCTCAGAAGCTGGTGCCTGCACAGCGCCTCTGGACCCATCTAAGGTAGAGACATCCGCAAATTCCACAGTAGAAGCATCTCGCAGCATACTGGACTCCAAATGGGTCTCAGTAGAGGCCTGCAAATCTGAAGTAGCGGGTATCAGGGGGTGCAAAAGCACCTCACAGAGTACCGGTGAACACCAATACCTAAATTTATGCCTAAGGTAGTGTCCAGTGTGGCCCTTAACCAAACCATTCATTTGCCTACCTTTTATCCAAACCCACAGAACAAGGGTGAGAAAATTCTGCACTCTTTGGACATACACAGGCAGCTACGCTTCTACTTGGACAGAACTAAAGCTTTCAGAAAGACTGAGCAACTTTTAGTGTCATATGCTGCAGGGTCACAAGGAATGGCTATCTCAAAACAGACTATTTCAAAATGTATAGGCCACTGCATGCGTTTCTGCTACTCTCAACATGGCAAATCAATGCCTAAGGGCATTAGGCCTCATTCTATCAGAGCAGCAGCCACTTCAGCAGCCTTCCTCAGGGGAGTACCAACCAAAGACATCTTAGAGGCTGCAACTTGGAGTTCAGTGCACACTTTTACAAAGCACTACCACTTACCACTTTACTCTAAATCCAGAGCAGGCTTTGCTGCTGCAGTTCTACAGAGCCTCATAGCCTCTCCTAATCCTATGTAGCCCAGCCACCCATCCTCAGCTTTGGGATTCAACCCAAGAGTAATGACTGCAACAGGGAAACACGATAAACATAGTACAGTTGTGTACCTACCATAAATGAAGATGTTTGAGTGTATTCACTGTTACAGTCCAGGTTACCCACCCACCATCCCCTTTTTCTCTTTGCTGGGACTTCTCTGTACTTCTCTATCCTATACAACCTATGTGGTGTATTTGCTTGTAGATGAAGGAAATGTTTATTTTTGTGCATGCATACTTATTGGCATTATTTTCAGCCTACCAATTTGGGGGCACCCGACATCTGGGGCAAGAAAGACTGAAGAAAATGGCGTCTGCTGCATCTTTTATACCCCTGGCGCACTGACGTCAGGGAAGAGGCGACAGCAACCAACGCCGGACCTAGACTTTGGAATTCAGGCCGACTGCAGGTAGCCTGCCAGCAGGATAACCCAAGAGTAATGACTGCAACAGTGAAACACAATGAAGATCATACTACATCAGTAGACAACTAGAATCTTTATCTGCGAAGTACATAACAGATATTAACAATTGTTACAATAAGAAGTTCCTGCTGTATAATAAGTAGTAGGCTTATGAGCATCTGAGCTTGCTATAATCAAGGTAGCTAGTGGGGTGGAAAGAAAGGTAGTGGATGATATTACAGTGGGAGTTGCAAGGGCATAGCCAGCATGTTTTTAGGTGTGCTTTTAGTAAAGTTTTGAAGTGGGTGCATGATGGTTATGAGGTAGGCAAGGCCCTTGGCTCTTATTTTCAAATCTGCTGATGGAAGATAGTCTGAGGCCAGCTCTATGGTTTGTAATCTGAGAAGGATTTTAGACTGATAAGGTGGATACAGGTTTTACACAGAAGCAGACTAAGTGATCGTCAGTTTTTAGCAACTGTTTTGAAATGCACATACTGTTTTTTTAGTATCGAGGTGATGGACTATATCTTCTTTCTTTCGGCTTTTCCCGGTTAGGGGTCGCCACAGTGGAACTCCGGTCCACTAATGATTGGCAATAGATTTTTACGGTGCCGAGGTGCCAGCCCGACGCCCACCCTTCAACGAAGGCACGCCCATTCACGCTTGTCTTTCGAACACCACTCGAGCACGGGGAGGACATGCAGACTGCACACAGAAAGCGCTCCAGTCGAGAATCGAACAGGAGAACCTCTTGCTGTGAGGTGATGGACTGTATAAACTGGATATTAAATTTGTCAACTATTTTTGCTGTGGGATCTTCAGGTAATGGGTTTGGTTGTGAATTGTGAGTTTAAGTCTGTGATGGATGCCCAAAGAGTTTTTGACTGTTTTGATGAGTTTCTGCATGTTACAGCAGTGACTTTGTCCAATTTTGCACTATGCTTGGTTGCATTTCTTAAGTCCTTTAAGTATTATAGGTTCATAGGTTGGTACTAGGCTATCGGCCCTAGGGCCTATACAAGCCTAGCCATAACAATTCCCTGGATATTTCTTCTCACAATATTTACTTCCCTGGACCCCTGTCTGGCAGGGCGACTGACGTGACCCCCAAGGTGAATTTCCTATCTCCCATCCAATTGTCAAGGTTCCTTTTGAAGAGGGCCAAGAAGGCGCTCTGCTTGACATGTATTGGCAGTCTACTCCAGAGTATGGGGAGTCTCTAGGTCAGGAACCTATCCCTCCAGCATGTTTTGTTCATTGTAAATTTTCCTTTCCAGTTTGCCTCCAGGCTCTTTCCACTAGTCTCATTAGTTGTTTTGTGTGACAGCAAGGGAGCAGGATTCAATTTAACTCTATTCTTTCTAAGGGGGGCATGTTCATTTAGTATGGCAAGGAGATTTTATTAAATTCAAGTTATCTAAAGATAATGTTTTTAGAAATGTCCAGTTGTAAGATTTTAGAGAAGTAAAAGTCTCTGCACTGAAGCTAGTTAGGTTGTATACTAAGTTGTAGTGGTGTTGCCTAGGGGAATGGCTAGAGATTCTACTGGCAAAAGCTAGTAGACAGTCACTTAGGGTATCAGGTAAGGTACCTATGGTGCAGATATTACAAGAGTGTGATGACAGCTTTCAGCCAACAATGATGTGCTGTTTGTGTGTATACTGTATCTTCTTAGAGTCTCTATGTGTTGTTTAAAGCCACAGAGGCTGCTGCTTGCAGTGGAGGTGTGAGATATAATTCTGAAGCAGTCTGTATTAAAACGTCTCCTAAAATTAAGGTTTCATGCAGTTTACAGATGAATACCAGCATAATATGCCCTCAGTGATATGGAAATGTTATTTCCTGGAGGGACATATACTGCAATAATACCCAGGTTGTTACAGGAGTTAAGTTTAAGAGAAGAAATAAGGATTTCCACATTGCTAAATTGGGCCTGGTTGTGCTGATGCATACAGATGCTTAGATAATTATGACATGATAGCTACGCCACCTGGCATTCTGTGTATGCGGTCAGCTCCAAGTATGCTATATCCTGACAGAAGAATTTTACTGTCTTAACTAAGTCTTGGTAGTTACTAGTGTGTCAAGGATGTGCAATATAAATGCATGCAAGTCGCCACCTGTGTTGGAGATTCTCAGGGGGTTAATTTTGATGAACTTTAACCCTTTGCTCTGTGATTTTTGTTTTAGTGATACTGAGATGCTAGTGGTTGGGATGCAGTAATTAGGACTGGGTCTTGAACTGGCCCATGGTTACCGTGGATGTCTCCACACAGTTGCAGTAAAATTGGAAAATAGTGACTGGAAAAGAACGTTTTGATTCAATATATTTTTTTCTTCTTGCACACAGTACAGCTGCTATTGTTTTAGGATGGTATGTCTGAAGAGGTGGAGATGGGAAGTATTGTAGAGATGATGAGCTATGGTAATAGTAGGTGTGGTGGAGTTAGTACTCGGAGTGTTAGAGGTGGGGTTGGTATATAATTAGTATACAGAGGCTCATGACAGCATGTACGCTGTGTGAGTGTGAGAAGTAAAATGAGTTGTATTACATGCACAAGCATGGTGTCAAGGTGGTTGTTAGTGACAGAAGTGAAAGTGTTGGTACAGATATGCTGTGGGTAGACAGGCTGGTGCTGGAATAAAGAGATACGTTGGCGTACTTTATGTTGTAAGTCTGTGTTGGTAGAGTGGCTATGTGTAGGACAGTACAATTGTGTACGGTTGCACTTACCCATAACAGCAGATGTACACATTCCTCAATGCTGCAGTAGCATTTAGGCTAAACTGTTTCTGTCCTGCAACCACCAGCTGGCTAACAAGAGCTCTAGCTCCCTCTCACACCTTCACAGTTACTACTGACTGGCTAAGCCGAAGGAGGGAAATCAGCAGTTAGTGTGAAGCTTTCTTCAGGACCTTCTTGCCCAAAAGAAAGAGAAGAGCCAAACAATCCTGAACCAAAAATAAATATTCATACAAAGTAGAAACACAAACAAGCTCTCCTTTATATCCCGACTACAACTATACAAAACTTAGAGGAATGGAGAGTGGGTGTGGCTACTGCAGTAGTGAGGGATTCAGATATCTACTATTATGGGTAAATGTGACTTGCGTAACTATGCAATGTTCATCACTCTCACTGCTGTAGTAGCCTTTAGGCCATAAGGGTTGATTGCTAAACCCTTCCAGCCTGGAAGGATATGGATCCAGAAATCCCTAGAGAATTGTCCTAGTAAAGCTTGCCCTGGACCTACAAAAGGAATCCAATCTGTAAAAGTAAGTATGGAGGACCATGTAGCTACCTGCCTCTAGAATGCTTCCAGAGCCAAATTCTGCCCAAGTATACCATTAAATCAAGGCTCAAGTAGACTGTGGCTTGATACTTCCTGAAATGGAATTGCCATGCTGGAATAACAAAAAGCAACGGTTGAGGACAACCACTGGAAATTGTTTAGACAAAGGATGCCCCTTTTTTTGTTCCCTGATGACAAATAAATAGCTCATCAGCTTTTCAGAAGGCCTTAGTTCTGTCACAAAAGTTTCTGAGCTGCCTATGCCATTCAGAGTAAGCAGAATCCTCTTAATGTTTATTATGTTCCAGGCAGAATACTTTGAATCAAGTCATCAATCTCCCAGTTAACTATGAAACCACTTTGTGCTTAAAAGTTGGGTTTGTTCTTAATGTCTCCATATCTCTGTAGAATATGAGGCAAGTTTCAGCCATCATGACAGCCTGGCAACTCAAGATACTCTTCTTGCAGATGTCACAGAAGTGATGAGTACAGTTTTCCAAGTCAAGACCTTAAACTTGATAAACAGGTTGAAAAGTTGACAGTCAACTTTTCCAGCACAAATTTGAGACCCAGAGGAGGAGCAACCCTGTTCACATGGGGGTCTCAGGAATAAAATATCTTTCAGAAATCATTTTACCACAGAGAAGAAAGAGGAGGATCCAAGGGCAGACTTTTTTATTGATCAAGAAGCATGTATACTAAATTATCACTTGTGACACAGACAATCCTGCATTTATATAAATGAAAAGAAACCATACTGACAATTTTAGTTGCAAACATTATACATCACTTATAATCTATCCAGTCACAGCTCATTCAAATCCTGCCTTCTTTTAAACTTAATTCCTCATCTGCATGTATTGTTCTCAAAATTTCTATTTTTTTATGTAATTTGCTTCTACTCTTTTCTAAAGATCCCATTTCAGTTGTTTTACTTCTGTTATATTTACTACTTTTAGTACTGTTGGTTTAGACTTTAATTTCCATTTCATAGTAACTGCTTTTAAGGCAGCCACCATAATTATGCTTAGTTACACCAAATTGCTCACCCCGTATTTCTGGTAGAGTAGTCTCATACCTCTCAACCACTTAGCACAAGAACTCTGGACAAAGCATAAAATAATGGAGGAACAAAGGCTCAATAAGGACAGATTTTAAATATTGCTCTTACAGACTCAGAAAGTTGTTAAAATAACACTTGTGCTACCATGCATTCTCTGAAGGACATGAAGTCTGAAACTCAAATGTATGTCAATATTTAGTGACTTTAATCTTCAGTTATTTAACCCAGCCACTGGGGATGCACAAGCCAGTGCATTTCTTTGTGCCGGTACCAAGCCCAGATAAATGGGGAGGGTTGCATCAGGAAGGGGATCAGGCATAAAACTTCTGCCACATCACTTATGGCGCAAAAATTTCATATTTCCATACCGGATCGGTCGAGGCCCGGGTTAACAACGATCGCCACCAGTACTGTTAGCCAACAGGGTGCTGGTGGAAATTGGGCTACTGTTGGCCGAAGGAGAAGAGGAGGGCAAAGGCATGCCCGAAGGCAGGAAGAGAGGAGGAAGGTTAGGAGTGTAGCAGTGAGGGTAGGAACTTTGAATGTTGGCAGTATGACTGGTATAGGAAGAGAGCTAGCTGATATGATGGAGAGAAGGAAGGTTGATATATTGTGCGTGCAAGAGACCAGATGGAAGGGAAGTAAGGCCAGGTGTTTAGGAAACGGGTTCAAATTGTTCTATCATGGTGTGGATGGCAGGAGAAATGGGGTAGGGGTTATACTAAAGGAACAATATGCCAAGAGTGTTTTAGACGTGAAGAGTGTGTCTGATAGAGTGATGTTTATGAAGCTCGAAATTGATGGTGTAATGATGAATGTTGTTAGTGCATATGCTCCACAAGTTGGGTGTGCGATGGATGAGAAAGAGACATTTTGGAGTGAGTTGGATGAAGTTGTGGTGAGTGTACCCAAGGGTGAGAGACTACTGATTGGAGCGGACTTTAATGGGCATGTTGGTGAAGTGAACAGAGGGGATGAGGAAGTGATGGGTAGGTATGGTGTCAAGAAGAGGAATACAGAAGGTCAGATGATTGTGGATTTTGCAAAAAGGATGGACATGGCTGTGGTGAATACGTATTTTAAGAAGAGGGAGGAGCATAGGGTGACGTACAAGAGTGGAGGAAGATGCACACAGGTGGATTATATCCTATGTAGGAGGGCCAGTCTGAAGGAGATTGGAGACTGTAAAGTGGTGGCAGGGGAAAGTGTAGTTAAGCAGCATGGAATGGTGGTCTGTAGGATGATGTTGGTGATCAAGAAGAGGAGGAGGAGTGTGAAAGCAGTGCCAAGGATTAAATGGTGGAAGTTAAAAAGGGTGATTGTGAAGTGGAGTTTAGGGAAGAGTTAAGACAGGCACTGGGAGGCAGAGGAGAGTTACCGAATAGCTGGGTAACTACAGCAGAAATAGTAAGGGAGACTGCTAGAAAGATGCTTGGTGTGACATCTGGACAGAGGAAGGAGGACAAGGAGACCTGGTGGTGGAATGAGGAAGTACAGGAGAGTATACAGAGGAAGAGGCTGGCGAAGAAGAAGTGGGATTGTCAAAGAGATGAAGAAAGTAGACATGAGTATAAGGAGACAAGGCGCATGGCAAAGAGAGAGGTGGTGAAAGCTAAGGATAAGGCGTATGGAGAGTTGTATGAGAGATTGGACACTAAAGAGAGAGAAAAGGACCTGTACCGATTGGCTAGACAGAGGGACAGAGCTGGGAAAGATGTGCAGCAAGTAAGGGTGATAAAGGATAGTGAGGGAAAGGTACTCACAAGAGAGAAGAGTGTGTTGAGTAGATGGAAAGACTATTTTGAGAGGCTGATGAATGAAGAGAATAAGAGAGAGAAGATTGGATGATGTGGGGATAGTGAATCAGGAAGTGAAACAGATTAGCAAGGAGGAAGTAAGGACAGCTATGAAGAGGATGAAGAATGGAAAGGCTGTTGGCCCAGATGACATCTCAATGGAAGCATGGAGGTGCCTAGGAGAAATGGCAGTGGAATTTTTAACTAGATTGTTTAATGAAATTTTGGAAAGTCCGAGGATGCCTGAGGAGTGGAGAAAAAGTGTTTTGGTACCTATCTTTAAGAATAAGGGTGATGTGCAGAGCTGCAGTAACTACAGAGGGATAAAATTGATCAGTCACAGCTTGAAGTTATGGGAAAGAGTAGTGGAAGCTAGGTTAAGAAGGGAGGTGATGATTAGTGATCAGCAGTATGGTTTCATGCTAGGCAAGATCACTACAGATGCAATGTTTGCTCTGAGAGTGTTACTGGAGACATACAGAGAAGATCAGAAGGAGTTGCATTGCGTCTTTGTAGACTTGGAGAAAGCATATGACAGGGTGCCTAGAGAAGAGTTGTGGTATTGTATGAGGAAGTCGGGAGTGGCAGAGAAATATGTAAGAGTGGTACAGGATATGTACGAGGGTAGTGTGACAGTGGTGAGAACTGCAGTGGGAGTGACAGATCCGTTTAAGGTGGAGGTGGGATTACATCAAGGATCAGCTCTGAGTCCTTTCTTATTTGCAGTGGTGATGGACAGGTTGACAGATGAGATCAGACAGGAGGCCCTGTGGACTATGATGTTTGCAGATGACATTGTGATCTGTAGTGAGAGTAGGAATCAGGTTGAGGAGACTCTGGAGAGGTGGAGATATGCTCTAGAGAGCAGAGGAATGAAGGTCAGCAGGGCTAAGACAGAATATATGTGTGTAAATGAGAGGGAGGGTAGAGGAATAGTGAGGATGCAGGGAGTAGAGTTGGTAAAGGTGGACGAATTTAAGTACTTGGGATGAACAGTTCAGAGTAATGGGGAATGTGGAAGAGAGGTGAAGAAGAGAGTACAGGCAGGGTGGAATGGGTGGAGAAGAGTGTCAGGAGTGATTTGTGACAGACGGGTACCAGTAAGAGTGAAAGGGAAGGTCTACAAGAGGGTAGTGAGACCAGCTATGTTATATGGGTTGGAGACAGTGGCATTGACAAAAAGGCAGGAGTCAGAGCTGGATGTGGCAGAGTTAAAGATGTTAAGATTTGCACTCGGTGTGACTAGGATGGATAGGATTAGGAATCAGTATATTAGAGGGTCAGCTCATGTTGGACAGTTTGGAGATAAAGCAAGAGAGACGAGATTGCATTGGTTTGGACATGTGCTGAGGAGGGATGATGGGTATATTGGGAAAAAGATGCTAAGGATGGAGCTGCCAAGTAAGAGGAAAAGAGGAAGGCCTAAGATAAGGTTTATGGACGTGGTGAGAGAGGACATGCGGTTGGTGTGACAGAGCAAGATGCAGAGGATAGGAAGAAATGGAAAGAGATGATCCGCTGTGGCGACCCCTAACGGGAAAAGCCGAAAGATGATGATGATGAATCTTCAGTTATTTGCCAGAAAACCACAAACTGTATGAGGGACAGATCAAAAAATATGAGGTAAAAATCCTGGACATTCTGAGAAAATCTGTACAGTTGAGAGGTATGATGTAAGTCTGCAGGGAATTTTTAAAGTCTGGCAACTCTTTACACCCCAAGAAAATATGTTCATAAGTACCTCTTTCTTCCCATTCACACTTCCAACATTTGCTATTTGCCGGATGAAAAAATTCTTTGGTGTCTACTTGGGGTATAAAAATACTTATGTAAACACTTTCAAGCAAAGATCCTAAATTTTCTATACTTTGTTGCCCAAGAGCAGACATGCTGAAATAGTTGCAAGATGAATATTTAAAGAGGAATAAGAGAAGCTACAGAAAAAACTCTCACAAATATCTGAACACCAGTGTTACAAAATTCCTGATAAACTTCTAGTTACTGGTTAGGCAACAACTACAAAATCAGATGGCACAGATGGTTAAGGCTCTGAGATGTAGTTCCTGTGGTACAGGGTTTTATTCCCTCAGCCCTCATTTGCCTACTGTGTGATCTTCAGCAAGTCACCATACAGTGTTTTTGGACAACTGGAAATTTGAGCTAAAGTCTTTAATGGTCCCCTGGACTGCAAGCCTAGTAACTACCTAGCTTTTGTGAGAGAGGGGTTGGCATAAAGGCTAAGGTCTTTACCTCAGATATATAGAGTACAAGGTTTGATTTTGACCTCTGGTTATTAACTAGATCTCTAATACTCTGCAGACTGATAGCCTAGTATTTTCCTATAAACTGCCACTGATTTTTTGGGTTGGTATAACAGCTAAGATTGTTTGCCTCACGAATACAAACTACAAGATTTGATTCTCATCTTTTAAGGGAAACTGGCTAGGTTTAAAATGGCCAAAATGTGTAGCTAAATCTAGTACTTACCAATGTACTTATTGATATAGTGTTTTCTTGCCTCCTTTAGCACCTGCTACATGGCCTCATTAAACAAGTGCCTAAAATTTACTGGAATTGAATCATCCAGGCAGTCAGATAAAGTTGATTGCTGTTAGGATGCATCAAAAACTCACCCTGTCTTGTGTGAATAGATCCAGTCTGTGATGAAGCTTGTGGCAACTGCCCTTGGCCAATACCATAAGAATGGAAAACCAATGTTGCCTAAGCCAAAATGTAGTTACCACAATAATATTTAGGAACACCTTCTGAATCTTCTAAATTACCCTGGATATCAGTGGAAAGGGGCATTCGAATTCATGGGAATAAAAATGCATCTGTTTTAAAAGGAGAAAAAACAGATCTATGTGAGGCGCTCCCCACAAATGGAAGATCCCTTTGTTTAACTTCCATCTATCAGGGTCTGCCCTGGTCCTGCTCAGCTTTTTTGACACTATATTTTACTCTGACAGAATGTAAGATACTTTGAGGGTTACAGAATGCTGTAGAGCTACCTTCCAAGACATCACAGCCAGCCTACATAGAGTGTACAAGACCATGAACCTCCCTGCTTATGTACCACATGACTGAAGTATGGTTTAATTACTTGTACAGGCCCTGGTGACTACAGGTGATTAACAGATTTCAAAACCTGAATCACAGCCTACATCACACATTTACAATGATGTGCTTTGGCCTGCCTAAATGACTCCAGAGGCCTTGCACCTTTAACCCCATGAAAACTGCTCCCTAAGCAAAATCTGAAGCATATGTGGTGACAAACTGGTTTGGAGTTTGAGGAAAGGAAGACCTGGGTTCATGTGAAACTACCGATGCAATTAAGTTTTTAGAAAGCCCAAAACTAGAAATTGATATTTCAGAGGAGTCCATGTCTTGTTTAAAAACTATAATCTCTCTCTCATGAGTAACATGACAAGAGGAATCATGAGAATTACGGAAGTCATAACCCCTAGGATACTGAGAAATTTGCTTGTAGAAGTTTCAAACTGTTTGGAGAAGCTCAGGCAATTTTCCAGATAAAAAAACACCTTGTGTCAGAAAAGCCTTTTGAAAATGGGTATCTAGAAGGCAGTTGAGAAACACAATCCTTTGAGATGGAGTTAGAGAGGATTCTGTAACGTTCAAATGGAAGACAACACTGGTAAAGAGACAGACGCATAACACAAGTTAATGACTTTTGACATCTGGAAAAAGACTCTGCAAAGATAAGTAAGTTGTCTAAATAAGGAAATACTTGAATGCCACATGTTTCCTTATTTAGGCAAGGAAGTAAATTAATCCTATTAAGTCTGCAATAAGCTATGACTGGTGTTAGATGTTTCTTAAAAAACCCTTGGAGCTGAAAATATTCCAAAGGGCAATTGCAAAGAACTTATAACGGGACTTGGATACAAAGAACCTCAGAAATTTTCTGAAATCTGTGTTTATAGGACTGTGAAGGTAAGCATCTTTTAAGTCTAGTGCCAACATCCAACAACTTCCTTGATCTTTCAACTATAACTTCACTTTATTTCCTCGCCTGACCTCTGAGGTATCTGCTTCTCCGTCACCCCCACTATTAACATACTCTAACCCTCCTCTCTCTGTTCTCTCTCTTTTGATCCCAGAGTTTCCTTACTTCAAACTGAATCTCTTACCTTGCCCTTATACCTTCTTTACCCTCCTTACCTCTCCACCTCATATCCTCTACTGCAGACAGTATAGAGTAGAATATATACAGATTATAGAATAAAGTTCACAATTATACTCCCTCCTACTTTGTCCTTACAACCTTTCTTTTCTCAATTCTCTCCTACTCTGTAATTAGTCCTTACAACCAGAAGTCATACTGTATACCTATTAACTGTCAGCCATACTTATGGCTATATTCTTGTAAACAGCAGTCACTTTATTCTCTGTAGTAACTGATTTACTGTATAATCCGGAGGAGTTTTCACTAGTTCTCACTAGTGGCCATTTTCAGAGGATATTCCTGTTGATGTGTGTAACTAAAGTGCATTATTATTTTCTTTGTTCTTTGATGAAATTTTGTCACCACTGTCTTGCTTGTGGATCTTTTCTCCCTGATCCTCCGCTGAAAAAGGGCACTTGCTCATTTTGGGCTATTCTGGTCCACAAATGTTAGATAAATAAATAAATAAATCACTCACTCATGGGAGAAGTGACAGGTTCTGAAAGGTCAACATTCTAAATTTTGATATCACATACAGGTTTAGAAATAAAAGATCTAGTACTGGGGTCTCCAAGAGACCTCTTTCTTTGGTACCAGAAACATTCTGTAATAGAAACGTTTATAACTTTTTACTGACAGGCATTGGGTTCTACAACTCCTTAGGTGTGTAAAGACTAAAGAACCTTTGGAAAGTATTCTGATTAGTTCAGGGGGTGGAGAATAACTCCCCTAAAAGGAAGTTTTGTACACAGGATCATAGGAGGTTACTAGGCTAATGACCCAACAAGCCTTTTCAAGCTTAGCAAAGCTTTATCCTTACTTCCATGATCAGCACCTATCGCCCCTGTCTGACAGGGACATAGGTGGAAACCCCATGGTGAATTTACGATTACCCATCCAATCATTTAGATTCCGTTTGAAGAAGGCCAATGACACGTTCCGCTTGACATGAAGCGAGAGTCTGTTCCAAAGGTGTGGTAACCTCTGGGAGACAAATCTGTCCCTCCAGCAGGTTCTATTAATGTCACATACCAGGTTACGGCCTTTAGAGTGAGTAACCCATGTACCATTTGACATAAGGATATGCAGCATTTCCAATAATGCAGGGTCAAAGATTGCCTTATATGCAAGGCAGAGATCGCCTCTGAGTAGTCTGCATTAAAAGAATAAAATGACAGTGATTTCGGACGATCCTTATAGGACAGATGCTGAAGACCTTGAATTTTTCTTGTGAGGAACCTTTGTGGTCTCTCCAACTGCTGCAGGTGCTTGGAAAGGTACATACCAAAAAGGGCACTGTACTCAATTATTGGCCTGATGAAGGAAGAGTACAGGGATGTTATAACTTCTTTTCTTCCTGGAAGCAATGTCCTTACTTATGAGATGAGCAATATAGAATGCCCTTTTTATCACTGTGGAGACATGGTCATTAAAGGTAAGGTTGCTGTCAACCTGCATGTCCAGGTCTCTCACCACTGAGTGTGTACTTAGGGTGTTGTTGCTGATGTGGTAGTTTGCAAGAATATTGCTTACTGAAAGGGATGATAACACAATTTTTGTATTGAGTTTAAGTGCGCAGACAAATATGAAGCCAGCAACTGAAAGAATCCGGTGAGATATTTATTACAAAAAATATAGCATCAAATAAAACAAACCGGTTTCGGCTGGCAGTAAATAGCACAGCCTTCTTCAGTGATACAAAACAGACAGAATCATGCATTTAAATAGTATAAGCACTGCGTCCTATTGGTGCAATTACAATTGCTCATTAAGTCCAGGTGTGAATAATGCTCCTAATATAGTGATTCATTTCTTTTCTTTTGAATCAAGCAAAGAGTGCCATCCTGTTTTGTTAAATCTACTACCTCTTATTATATCAAGAACTATAAAAGAGAATTTGGCAGTTGTATGTGTAAGACTATGTTTATACAAAGCATTGTTTGGCCTTTTGTTCCTTATATTACTCATATGTTCTGAGACACGCAACCTTAAAGGCCTGGAGGTTTGGCCAACATAAAAAGAGCCACAGCTACATGTTGCAAGGTAAATTAACCATTCACTGCTGCAGTTTGCAAAAAATGAAATCTCATAAACCCTTCGACAATTTATACTAGTAAATTATTTTGATTTGACAATATTGTCACAGTTCCTACAATGTCCACATGGAAAACATCCCACAACCTGTTCACCAGTTAATGTAGTTTGAGATAAAGATGTATTGTCAGTGATATGTGTGTGCTTGTAATGGTTAAAATGAGAAGACAAGTTCCTTCCTTTATGGAATGAAAACAAGCATTGTTCAGGTAATACCCCCGATAGTTCTGGAATATTACATAAAATATTCCAATTGGCATTTATACTATACATGAGAGCATTAGAATTTCTGGCATAAGTGGTCACAAACCTGATTGGCTGTGTAACCCTGTTATCTTTGAATTTGTATTTCAAAAATTCCTCCCTGGGGCACGTATTGACCCAATTACTGGCTTTGATAACATGTCCCATAGGGTAACCTCTGTCCCGAAACCTATCGATAAGATCTTGTCTATCTTGATCAAAAACCTGCGGCTGAGAACAAATCCGTTTTGAACGAATAAACTGAGATTTAGGAATGTTTTTGGCAATGTGCGGAGGATGAAAGCTGGAGGCGTGAAGGACTGTGTTGTATTCAGGATATTTTCTAAAAACTTGCGTGGCCAATTTCTCATCTGGCTGTCTAGTTATTAATACATCAAGAAATGTTATTTTTTCTTTATGGTAGTTTAAAGTAAACTGCAAACCCCATATATTATCATTAAGATATGAGCCAAATTCCATGAGATACTCAACATTAGCCCTCCACACCAACCAGCAGTCATCCAAGTATCTCCTCCAAATATCAATTTCAGGAAGATAGATATTATGGCTGGCATCATAAATTATGCATTCTTCTATATATGCCATAAAGAGATCAGCATAAATGGGAGCAAAGGATGCTCCCATAGCTGTCCCTTTGACCTGCCAATAACAAATGTCTTGATAGAAAAAGACATTGTGTGTAACAACCAATTCCGCCATACCAACAAGAAAGATGTTAAAATCTTCATCATAAATATGGGAAATATTTAGCCAATAAGCTATTGCTTTTAACCCCACTGGATGTGGTATGTTGGTATACAAGGCACTCACATCCAGTGTGCACATCAGCCAATCAGGTTCTAACTGGACGTCAGCAATGATCTGTAGAAATTCAGTCGTATCCCGCAACCGGGAACGAACATGTATCAACAAAGGTTTGAGATGTTTGGTTAAATACAAGGATAACGGTTCGGTAAGATATCCACGACTGGAGACAATAGGTCTCCCAGGAGGGTTAGTAGGGTCCTTGTGAATTTTAGGAAAAAAATAAATGTATTGATTAGTTGAATCTGAAATAGTTAACTGTTGTAAAGTGAAGGTGGCAATGAGGCCAATGTCCTTAGCATTACAGAGAAATTCATCAATCTGTTTTTTGAACCTGTGTATTGGATTGAGACACATTGTAGCATAATATTTGTTATCAGATAACTGCCTCATGGCCTCCTTATTATTTTTTGATAGACTATTCGCATATGTTTTGGTGCTTCTGGCTGATATGTGACTTAATTGGCTGGGCGCTCTCGACACAAGTTACGAGGTAACAACTAGTGCTTTTTTCAAGGACTGTATTTCTATTTCGAGACTGTGTCAATGCGTTTCAGAGCCAGTTGGTGAATTATTCTTAAAGATATCTGTGAGACTACGCAGCCATCTGTATTTCAGTTGCCTATTTGGGAATTGAGGTTTTGGACATACGGACTTTTTCTTGGAACAGAATTTCAATATTTTGTTGATTTAAACATTTGGGGATTTTTTTCTTTGTACATACGTTGTGCTTGATGTATCAGAATAATTTTTAATGTAAAATGTGTTTTTCAACAAGTTATCGCGGTAACAAGTTACCACTTCATTTACATGATCTGTAACTTCAGGCTATAGCCTATGAACACAGTATAACAAGATTTTTATAGCGATTACATTCTTTTGGATAGTTTCGTAATTGGTCTCTGGTCATATTGTGGTAACAACGACCTATAAGATAACTTTAATATGTTTATATTGCATATGGTTTGTTATTGTATAACCAAATGTTTCTTTACTTACAGGCCCACTATATTATAAAATCAAAATTTGGTTTTCTTAATGAGCCTGACTTATAACTATTCAAGTTGATTATTTTTAACATCAGGTGCCATTATATTGAAACAGTTTGGGAATGAGTCATTACTTATGGAATAATGTTTTATAACCTTCACTAGCTGACTTACAAAAATTTTTTTATTATAACTTTTCCTAATACTTATTATGTAGCACATTGAACAGCATTGTTTTTTATGATTTGGAGCCAATTAACAATTTATAGTTTGTTTTTGCAGACACTTTTTGATTGTAATACATTTGATTCATAGCAGGTATTGTGTTAATTATACATCAATATTGATAACTGTCTATTGACAATTATCTACACAGGCATTATGTATGGTTTATGGGTCTGTTATGTGTTGATTTAGACCTATGGTTGTGTATTGGTTTAGTTCAGTACACACTTTACACTCTATTTATACTGGATATTTCATATGTTTCATATCATTTTATATTTCAGTATGATTATAGTTCATAGTAGAGCATATATCTTTCATAGACATACATCTTTGTAGTTCATGTTTGGAAGGACTCTCTGTGTCAACATATACTTTATTTGTCACAAATTGGGTCATTTTCCTGACTTTCTGCACATCATTTTTGTGGCTGTACAATTTTTTTGAGATTATATTTTTGCCATCACTACTATATCCCAAATAATATATACATTAGTATATATTTTTTTGCTTCAACAGTACATAGGGGGATTCTGGCTGTTTGTAAAACAAAAATAAGGGGACGTAGCAGTTTAACAAGGTGGCTTTTGCCTCACAGCTATTATTGTTCCCCTTTAGTGATGTGGCAATCTAGGATTAGCCATTATTGTCAGAATTGATCTTATTATATCATGGCTCTTGTTAATTTGGTTTCTGGTCTATCTGCAGATAGAGCAGATTTGAGTGTTTTTGGTGTATGCCCAAGTGGCAGTTCTTCCACTGACCCCCTAGGTCCTGAGACACTTTGTGGTTTGGCTTTTGACAACTTATATAAGCACTTGAAGCTGTTAAGATCTAATGTGTGGCATTCAAAACTTTTTAAAGCGTATATTGCCAAAGGAATCACTCCTAGGGGGTTAAGAATTCGAACACAACCACACGTTGGTCAACCAGATGAAGAACTTACCCTTCAATGGTCCATGATTCAACAGCAATCCACTATGTCCTTTGTTGAAGCTTTGGATAAATATTATGACAGGATTATTGATTCAGAAATTAATGTAGTAAGGGATTTAAGTAATGATGTGCAAAAATTCGAAGGGGAAATTTTCTTTCAGAAATATCTTACTAAAGTCACCAATGATCTTACTAATTTGGAGGAGCAGTTAAAATCAAGGAAAATTAAGAAATTTAAACGGGATGAAAATGATTATCGGGGAGCCAACCCATTTGGTTCTACTTCCAAACGTGTTCATTTTAATTCTTATCCGGTCAAGACACCCAGAAAAAAAGAGACCTAGGTCTATATTACGTAAAGTACAGTTTTGTACCTACCATAAATGTAGATGTCCGATAGACATGCAACTGCAGTCATAACATGTGGGTTTGTCCTGCCTCAGGCAGCCCTCGGTCGGCCGGATTCCAAAGTCTGGGTCCGACGTCGGCTGATGTCGCATTTCTCTCCGACGTCAGAGTGGCTGGAGTACATAAGCATCAGCCGACGCCATTTTCTTCCGTGTTTCTTGCCCCAGATGCCAGGTGCCCTCCAAGGAAGGCTGTAATCAAATTGGAAGACAAAAACAGGATTCCAAACAAATAAATGAGCAATAAAACAAATACACCATAACAGATATCCCCAGCTAAGAGTAACAGGGATAGGAGTGAACCCTAGTAATAGAGGGGTATGGAGGGAGGGAAAATCCGACTGCAGTTGCATGTCTATCGGACATCTACATTTATGGTAGGTACAAAACTGTACTATGTCCTTCAAGAATGCAACTGCAGTCATAACATGTGGGTAGAATACCATAGCTTAGCTGGGGGAGGAGGAATGCTCTAGGAAAGAGATGGAGTGGCAATCAAACCCTGCAGGACTGCCGAAGCAAAGCCTGCTCTGGATCTGGAGTATAGAGGGAGATTGTAGTGTTTGGAGAATGTATGCACGGAGCTCCATGTAGCAGCTTCTAGAATGTCCTTGGTAGGCACCCCTCTTAAGAATGCTGTAGAGGTGGCTGTAGCTCTGGTGGAATGTGGTCTGACATTGGCTGGAACAGTCTTTCCATGAAAGGAATAACAGAATCTGATGCAATATCCAATCCATTTAGAAATAGTCTGTTTTGAAATTGCTTTTCCTTGGACTGCAGGGGCGTAAGCTACAAAAAGTTGTTCAGACTTCCTACTGGCCTTGGTTCTGTCCAGGTAGTATCGAAGTTGTCTGTGAATGTCTAAGGTATGCAACAGTCTTTCCCCCTTATTCTCAGGATTGGGGAAGAAAGCAGGCAGATGAATGGCTTGATTTAAAGAAACCCTAGATACCACCTTTGGCATAAAAGTAGGGTTGGTCCTTAATGAAACCCTGTCTCTATGAAAAATAATAAAGGGTGGTATTGCCATTAGGGCCTGTAGCTCCGAAACCCTTCTTGCTGAGGTAATTGCCAACAGGAAAGCTGTCTTCCATGAGAGAAATTGCAAGTCAACTGAAGCTGCTGGCTCAAATGGAGGTAGGAGTCAGTTTTTCTAAGACAAAATTGAGGTCCCAGGCTGGCACTGGGGCCTTTCTTGGTGGCTTAATGTTCTTGATTCCCCTGAGGAATTGTCTTAGTAAGGGGTGAGAAAAAACAGGAGGATCAGTGTTGTATCTAGCTGAAATAGCAGATGCATGTATCTTTATGGAAGAATATGAGAGGCCGTTCTTTAACATATCTGCCAAATATTCCATGACGAGTGGGATGTTCAACAATGATGCATCATGTCCCTTGCTGGTATTCCAATTGCTGAATCTTTTCCACTTTGCTAAGTAAACCTTTCTGGTGGATGGTCTTCGAGCCTCTGTTAGTATCCACTGAACTTCCTTGGAGAGAGATAAGCTGAAGTTATTTATGGGATCTCCCAGGCTGTTAGCTGCAGTGTCTGAAGATTTGGATGCAGTGTTTCGAAATTGTGTTGGGTCAAAAGTAGAGGCCATTGGGGGAGGGCCCACCTCCTGGTGTGACATATGCTCCGTAGTAGTGGGTACCAGTGTTGTCTTGGCCAGTCCGGAGCTATTATGATTCCCTTGGGCTTCTCTGCTTTGATCTTTAGTAATACTGAGGTCATCAGTGGCAGAGGTGGGAATGCATAGATTGCTAGGGAGTTCCAGTTGAGTGAGAGGGCATCTATTTTCCAAGCTTTTGGATGGTATGTCCTTGTGCAAAATTTTGGTAGAAGATGGTTGAGGTGAGAGGCAAATAGGTCCACTTTTGGCTTGCCCCATGTCGAAGTGAGTTGTCTGAAGGCCTTCGGATGTAACCTCCACTCGTGTGGATCTGTGAAATTCCTGCTTAGGCTGTCCGCCAACACATTGTCTTTCCCTGGAACAAACTGGGATTGTAACTGGATGTTTAGGCTCAGTGATTTCTCCCACAGCGGCATTGTCAGTCTGCAGAGGGGGTAAGAGTGGGTACCCCCCTGCTTGTTTATGTACCACATCACAGTGGTATTGTCTGTCCGTATCATTAAATGGCCTTGCTGGAGTTGGTGTTGAAAGGCCTCGATGGCATGCATTACTGCCAGCATTTCCTTTTGGTTTATATGCAGATGTGTTTCCTTTGGAGACCATTGTCCTTGAATACACCTGCCTTCCAGGTGCACCCCCCATCCAAGGTCTGAGGCGTCTGTAGTCATGGTCTGTGTTATCTGTGGTTTTTTGAATGACATACCTTTGTTTGCCTGGCTCACCGAAGCCCACCATAGGAATTCCTTTTGTAGGCATGGAATAAGTGGTATGATTGTCTCCAAGTTGTTGCTGTGTTGAGACCAAATGCATTTTAGGTACCATTGAAGCTTTCTCGTGTGCAGTTTTGCTAATGGAACCAGGAGAATGCAGGATGCCATGTAACCCAGGGCCTGTAGGAATCTCCTTGCAGTCATCTGGGTGAGTTTTGCTAAACCTTTGAAGTAATGAGTTAACTTCTCTTGCTTGTCTTCTGTCAGGTAAGCCATCTGAGAGGCTGTGTCTAGCTTGGCTCCTAAGAAAAATATTTGCTGGGATGGCTGCAGTCTTGACTTTTGGAAGTTGACTGTGTATCCCAGAGCTTGAAGCAATCGTATGACATAATCCAGGTTTTTTGTCAACATCAATTTGTCGTCCGCTTGTATGAGGCAGTCGTCCAGGTACGGGTAAATTTGTATACCCTGGAGCCTGCAATGAGCAATTACTGAAGCCAGGCATTTTGTAAATACTCTGGGCGCAGTAGATAAGCGAAATGGCAATGCTGAGAATTGATAATGCTCTGGCCCTGCAAGAAATCTGAGGTATCTTCTGCAGCTGTGTCTGATAGGGACATGCAGGTATGCCTCCTTGAGGTCCAGAGTAATCAGCCACGACCCCCAGCATGGGAAGGAGTTGCTGTAGAGTCAGCATTTTGAACTTTGGTACTATGAGAAAGGTGTTTAATGCGGACAAGTCAAGTATTGGTCTCCATTGAGATTCTTTTCTTGGAACAAGGAACAGTCTTGAGTAAAACCCCTGGTCTTGTTCTTGTTGTGGAACTCTTTCTATTGCTTTCATTCGAGTCAGCAGAGTGATTTGCTTGATAGCCTCTGCCCTCTGATTTTGTGGTAGGTTTGGCATGCCTTGTTTTCTTGGTAAGGTGTGAAAATGAAACCTGTACCCTCGGTCTATAATGTCCAAAATCCATTTGTCCTTTGTCAGTCTGTGCCAGTTTTCTGCAAACAGAGATAATTTCCCGCCCAAGGGAGCTTCTAGTTGTTCCCTGGCAGGCGGTAGTAGAGGAAAGTCATTGAGATTGTGGTTGTGGGGCAGGTGAAACCCCTGCTTCACTTCTTTGGTTTCTTGGCTGCCATTGTCGTGCCCTGTAAGGGCCTCTGTATTGGCCTCTTTCCTTGGCCACGTCTGTTCTTACCCCTTTGAAACTTTTCTGGATTAGGAAAGGACCAGTTTTTTGAAGGCCAATTCCTACTGAATCTGGGGGGTTGAACCTGGAGGAAATCTTTCACAGTCTGAACTGATTTTGCTTTTTCTTCGATGGTCTTTAACACATCCTTAGCATTTGTACCAAAAAGCTTGTTCTTTTCCAAAGGTGCATCCAGAAGCTTTGCTTTTACATGATCTGGTAGAGGTTGATCTTTTAACCAAGCATGTCTACGAATGACTGCCCCTGTCATAGCTGCCCTACATGAAGCTTCCAGTGCATCATATCCACACTGCAGGAAGTGATTGCTTACTTGCTGAGTGTTATGTACAGCTTCCTGCAAAGTCTTCCTGTCTAAAGGATCAGGAGTGGCTAATGTTTTTTGTAAATCTTCTAACAGATAATCCTGATATTGTAACATATGAAAAAGGCAATTTAAAGCGCTCATAGATAAGGTAGTGAATGTGTAAACCTTTTTGCCCCATCTCTCTAATGACCTAGCTTCCCTGTTGGAGGGCAAAGGATTTTTTGAGGTGGAGGCTGAAACTCCTTTAGGCCCCTGTGAAATAGTTTCCAAATCAGCAGTATGGGCCCTGAATAAATGGGAATGAGTTTCTGGGACCCTGTAATACCTGTCTGGCTTGGCTGGAGCAGGAGGAAGAGAATCAGGGGTAGCACTAGAGTCAGAAAACAAATCATCCAGAACATCAAGTACAAGAGGAATAGCTAAGAGCCTGTGCTGAGGCTTCTTAAGGAAAGTCCTAAGGCGTTTCCTAGAATCAGAATATTCCTGACCTTGCCACTTGAAATATTCCCTCATGGTGTGCAGAACTTCCCAAAAAGAAATATCCTCAGGAGGGGAGGCCGAGGGGATGGAATCTTCTGCATCCGAGTCCTTATAGGTCTGGAAGAGCTCTTCCTGGCTATCAGAGTGGACAGAGCCCTCAGAATCTTCATCTGAAGGAGTAGGGTCAGAGGGTTCAACCCGTGGCCTTTTATCAGGAGGAGGCTGGGATCCTCTCTCAGGATGGGCCTGTAAACCTCTAATCATGGAAATTAAGTCAGCAGCCATGGACATAATTTGTGTCTCTGGAGTCGGCTGAGGTAAGGATTTAGAAGTAATATGCTTTGTTTTGCTGGCTGCCTTAGCCCTAGAGTAGGCCTTAATAGACATGGCCATAGGGGGCCTGGCAGCTCCACGTGCAGGAGTGACCTTGTCTACAGTAATGGTCTCGGGCATTTCCTCGGTTTCGGTATCCGGAGGAAAATCTATAACTGGCGTCGGAGTAATGTCTGGAATCGGAGTCGTCGGTAATGCGGTGTCTTCGGTTCGGAGCGGTGGAGAGACCGTCTCAGAGGGAACCGGAGCACTCGCGCTAAGTTTTGGCGTGGAGTCGGTGGTAGACGCGGGCCGAGGATGTCGTTCCCGGTCTTTTCGCTTTTTGGGAGTTTGCGATGGAAGATCTGATGGCATGGTGTAAGCAAAATTATCGCCGAAAAGATCTTCAGCGAACTCCGCCCGGCGCCTGAGAGTGCGCTTGTTGAAGCGAGCACAGGCTACACAGGCTGAGACGTCGTGGTCTGGGCCCAGGCAAGGGAGGCAGTAAGAGTGGAAATCCTTATGAGGTATTTGTTTACCACAAAAAAGACAATTGTTAACTTTTTCAGTAATTTCTGACATCGGCTGAGGCAAGAAAAGGTCCCCAACGGGGTACTTAGCTTTTTTGATGACTTCGGTATCGTAGAATACAGGAGCTGACCGACCGGCACTTGCAAACTGCTTCTGCTTCGGGCACCGCGCGGCAAGAAAGACTGAAGAAAATGGCGTTGGCTGATGCTTATGTACTCCAGCCGCTCTGACGTCGGAGAGAAATGTGACATCAGCCGACGTCGGACCCAGACTTTGGAATCCGGCCGACCGAGGGCTGCCTGAGGCAGGACAACCCATATGTTATGACTGCAGTTGCATTCTTGAAGGACATCAGACATAATACTAATGGTTCCTCCACTGATGATGTTTCATCACATACTGATAGTGACATGCAGCCAACATCGGATTCTCCGATCCCCAAACGTACCCCTGGTTTTTTGCCTTTAGGGGGAAGTACAAACGTGGAGGCAGGAAACATAAGAAATGTCCAGAATATTCAGAGTCTATTACAAATGGTGACACAGAAATAAGCAACGTAAATTCAAATGTTTTGAACTTGTCCGACTATGTTTTGTCCCCAACCCATATGGCCATTCTTAATAAAGGTCTAACATTCATTCCTGGTTTTGTGGTTTGAGGACAGTTTGGTCCAAGATGTTTTGTCTTTTTGTAGAGTATTAAATTTGAAACTACAGTTTGGTGCTGATGATGGTTTTCAAGATCAGGATAAATTTGTTTATCATAAGTCCAAGTACCTCCCTCCTATGCATCCTGTTGTACATTTATTTCAGAACATGGTTCTCAAAGATTTACATTTCCATAGTTCTGAACTTCGTTTCAATTCTAATAATTTGTCTGTTAAAGAAAAACAAGCTATGGATGAATTATCACACAATAAAGATTTGGTCATTATTTCAGCGGATAAAGGCGGGGCAGTAGTGGTCATGAACTGGATGGATTATAATAAGGAGGCCATGAGGCAGTTATCTGATAATAAATATGCTACAATGTGTCTCAATCCAATACACAGGTACAAAAAACAGATTGATGAATTTCTCTGTAATGCTAGGGACATTGGCCTCATTACCACCTTTACTTTACAACAGTTAACTATTTCAGATTCAACTAATCAATACATTTATTTTTTCCTAAAATTCACAAGGACCCTACTAACCCTCCTGGGAGCCCTATTGTCTCCGGTCGTGGATATCTTACCGAACCGTTATCCTTGTATTTAACCAAACATCTCAAACCTTTGTTGATACATGTTTGTTCCCGGTTGCGGGATACGACTGAATTTCTACAGATCATTGCTGACGTCCAGTTAGAAAGTACAGTTTTGTACCTACCATAAATGTAGATGTCCGATAGGTATGCATCTGCAGTCCTAACATATGGGTTGTCCTGCCTCAGGCAGCCCTTCGGTCGGCCGGATTCCAAAGTCTGGGTCTGGCCTCGGCTGATGTCGCACTCCACCCGACGTCATAGCTGCTGTGGTATAAAGGCATCAGCCGATGCCATTTTCCTCAGTGTTTCTTGCCCCAGATGCCAGGTGCCCTCTAGGAAGGCTAAATTTGGATAAATGCAAATAATTCCAAACAGTAGAGAGCAAAAAAAAAAATATATATATATATATATATATATATATATATATATATATATACATATATACAAAAACAAATACACCATAATAATTTCCCCCAGCTAGCTGACAGAGGGGTAAGTACCCTAGGAGTACCACAGAGGGGAAGGAGGGTGGGTAATCCTGACTGCAGATGCATACCTATCGGACATCTACATTTATGGTAGGTACAAAACTGTACTATGTCCTTCAAGGATGCATCTGCAGTCCTAACACATGGGTAGAATACCATAGCCAAACTGGGGGAGGAGGCACTAAGATAAAGATGGTGTAGTCAAGATCCCTTGCAACACAGCAGTTGCAAAACCTGCTCGGGATCTGGAGTATAAAGGAAGGTTATAATGCTTGGCAAATGTATGCACTGAGCTCCAAGTAGCAGCTTCTAAAATGTCTTTGGTAGCCACTCCTCGTAGAAAAGCTGTAGTGGTGGCTGTAGCTCTTGTGGAATGAGGTCTGATATTTTCAGGAGTTGTCTTTCCATGAAAAGAGTAGCAAAATCGTATGCAATTTCCTATCCATTTTGAGATTGTCTGTTTTGAAATTGCTTTTCCTTGCATTCCTGTTGCATATGCTACCAGAAGTTGGTCAGTTTTTCTGTTGGTCTTAGTTCTGTCCAGGTAGTAGCGTAATTGTCTGTGCACATCCAAGGTATGTAGCAGTCTTTCCCCCCTGTTCTGTGGGTTGGGGAAGAATGTAGGTAAATGAATTGCTTGGTTCAATGATACTCTGGAGACCACTTTTGGCATAAAGGTAGGGTTGGTTCTCAGAGACACTCTATCCTGATGGAAGATAAGGAAGGGCTGTACTGCCATTAATGCCTGTAATTCAGATACCCTTCTTGCTGAAGTAATTGCTAGCAGGAAAGCAGTTTTCCAAGACAAGAACTGTAAATCTGCTGTTGCTGCCGGTTCAAAAGGGGGAAGTGTTAGCTTTTCCAGCACAAAGTTGAGATCCCATGTAGGTAAAGGTGGTTTCCTTGGAGGCTTTACGTTTTTGATTCCTCTCAAGAACTGAATGAGTAGAGGATGAGAGAAGACAGGAGGATCCATGTTGTATTCTGCTGAGATTGCTGATGCATGAATCTTAATGGAGGAGTAGGACAGGCCATTGTGGAACAGTTCTGCTAAGTATTCCAAGATGTGTGCTATGTTTGCCAATGAGACTTTTTCCCCCTTTGCTGCACTCCACATGAGGTATCTTTTCCATTTGGCTGAATAAGTTTTCCTTGTGGAGGGTCTGCGAGCCTCCAGGATAATGTCCTTAACCTTCTGAGATAAATCTGGGTTATTTTGTCTTATGCAATATTCCAAGCAGCTAGCTGCAGTGTTTTCAAGTTTGGATGTAGGATCTTGTAGTTAGATCTTGTGTTAGGAGTAAGGGACATAGAGGTAGAGGCCATGCGTGTGTCCGAGACATGCTTCTCAGTAGCGGGTACCAATGTTGCCTCGGCCAGTCTGGAGCTATCAGGATTACCCTTGGCTGATCCTCTTTGATCTTCAGTAGGACTTTGTACATCAAAGGAAGAGGTGGGAATGCATATGCTGTCAGGTTTTTCCAGCTGAAGGAGAGGGAGTCCACCCTCCAAGCAAGTGGGTGGTCTGCTCTTGTGCAGAATTTCTTCAATTGGTGGTTGTGTGGGGAGGCGAACAGGTCTATCTCTGGTAGTCCCCATTTCTTTGTTATGGTTTTGAAGATATCTGGATGCAGCATCCATTCGTGAGCATCCGTGGTAGTTCTGCTTAAGGTGTCTGCTAGTGAATTTTCTTTTCCTGGTACAAATCTGGCCTGAAGTTGAATGTTGAGATTCAGGGCCACATTCCACAGGTCCATTGCCATCCGGCATAGAGGATATGAGTGTGTACCTCCCTGTTTGTTGATGTACCACATGACTGTGGTATTGTCCGTCCTTATCAGCAAGTGACCTTGTTGAAGGAATGGTCGGAATGTCTGGATTGCATGTTTCACTGCCAGCATCTCCTTTAGATTTATGTGTAGATTCAGCTGGTCTTGGGTCCACAGGCCTTGTATGCACTTGTCCACCATGTGTGCCCCCTAGCCTAGGTCTGAGGCGTCCGTGGTGATGGTCTGTATTGGATGAGGTTTGTGGAAAGGCAGTCCTTTGTTCAACCGACAGGCCTGAGCCCACCACTGGAATTCTTGTTTCAGGCATGGAATTATTGGAATCTGGGCTTCTAGACTGTGCTTGTGTTGAGACCATACACTCCTTAGGTACCATTGCAACTTTCTCATATGCAGTCTGGCATGCGGAATCAATATTATGCAGGATGCCATGTAACCCAGGGCTTGCAGGACTTTCCTTGCAGTAAGCTGAGTTTGTGTTGTTAATGTCATGAAATATATTGGTAGTTGCTTTTGTTTTTCTTCTGTGAGAAAAGCCATCTGAGTTGATGTATCCAGTTCTGCACCCAAAAATGTTATCCTTTGGGATGGTACTAGTCTTGATTTTTGCATGTTGACTGTGTATCCCAAGGCTTGCAACAATTGTATGACCTTTTCCAAATCTTTTGTTAATTTTGCCTTGTTGTCCGCTTGTATTAGGCAGTCGTCCAGGTATGGGTAAATCTGAATTCCCTGAAGCCTGCAATGAGCAATTACTGATGCCAGGCATTTCGTGAATACTCTGGGCGCAGTAGATAAGCCAAAGGGCAATGCTGAGAATTGATAATGCTCTGATCCTGCAAGAAATCTGAGGTGTCTTCTGCAATCTGGTCGTATAGGGACGTGCAGGTATGCCTCCTTGAGATCTAGAGTCACCAGCCAAGACTCTTTGCCCAGCATGGGAAGAAGTTGCTGGAGGGTCAGCATTTTGAATTTTGGAACAATGAGGTATGTGTTCAGAGCGGACAAGTCGAGAATAGGTCTCCATTGATTTTCTTTTCTTGGTACAAGGAAAAGCCTGGAGTAAAATCCTTGGCCTTGTTCCATAGGCGGTACCTTTTCTATAGCTCTCATCCTTAGCAAGTTGTTGATTTGTCTTAGAGCGTCTGTTTTTTGGCTTGGTGGTAGGTTTGGCATTCCTCTCTTTTTTGGTAGAGTGTGGAAGTGAAACCTGTAGCCTTTGTCTATTGTTTGTAAAGTCCATTTGTCTCCTGTAATGTAATGCCAGTTGTGGGAGAAAAAAGCTAATTTTCCGCCCAAGGGTGCTTCCAGCTGTTCCCTGGTAGGCGGAATCAGAGCCAAGTCATTGTGTCTGTCCAGTGGAAGTGGTTGTAGCTGAATCTGTGGTAGTACTTCTTTGATTGGTAGGTTGCCACTGACGTCCCCTGTAGGCACCCCTGGATTGACCTCTGCCTCTTGGGCGTCTATTTCTGCCTCTCTGTGCTCTAGAGGTGTCTGGAAAGGACCAATTTTTCGAAGGCCAATTTCTGCTAAACCTCGGTGGTTGGACCTGTAAGAAATCCTTGACTGTTTGGACAGATTTAGCTTTTTCCTCCACCTTCTTTAGAACCTCCTGTGCATGTCATCCAAACAAACTTTGTTTCTCCATAGGGGCATCTAGGAGTTTTGACTTAACATGGTCTGGTAAGGATTGTTCTTTTAACCAAGCATGCCTTCGAATCACTGTTCCAGTCATAGCTGATCTGAAGGAAGCCTCCAGTGCATCATAGCCACATTTTAAGAAATGGTTACTGACCTGCTGAGAGTTATGTACCAATTCCTGAAGGGACTTGCGGTCTATCGGTTCAGGGGAGGACAGTTTTTTATTTAGCTGTTCTAACAAAAATTCCTAGTACTGAATCATGTGGAATTGACAGTTTAAGGCCCTGGCCGAAAGAGTAGCAGAAGTATAAACCTTTTTACCCCATCTCTCTAATGCTCTAGATTCCCTTTCAGAGGGAGAGGATTTTGGCAGAGGCAGCTGCCACAGCCTTAGGGCCCTGTGAAATGGTTTCAGGATCTGCCACAGGAGCCTTATACAAATGGTAGTGTGTGTCCGGGACCCTGTAATATCTGTCAGGCTTGGCAGGGGCCGGAGGAAGAGAATCAGGGGCAGTACAGGCATCATTATATGTATCATCAACAACTGTTAGTACTGGAGGAATGGCTAAAGGCCTATGCTGTGGTAAGTGTAAGAAAGTCCTTAGCCTTTTCCTTGAATCTGAAAAATCCTGGCCCTGCCATTGAAAGTGTTCCCTCATAGCATGTAAGGTTTCCCCAAAAGAAAATTCTTCAGGAGGAGAAGCAGAAGGAATGGAATCTTCTGCATCAGAATCCTCATAAGGAGAATATGGGCCTTCCTGAGGGTCTGAAATATCTGAGTCATCCGAGGAATTGTCTGTGGAAACAGGTTCCGGGGGTTCAGTCCTAGGCCTCTTCTCTGGAGGGGGTTGAGAGGCCCTGTCTGGGTGAGGTTGGGATCCCGTGATCAAAGAAATGAGATCCTCAGCCAGGCTGAGCATTTGAGAACTAGAGGTAGGCCTGTGTGAGGGAATTTTAGCAGGTAAGGCCTTAGAAGATTTAGCTGCTTTAGCCCTGGCAAAAGCCTTGATAGACATGGATGCAGGGGGTCTAGCAGCCCCACGTGCAGGGGAAGATATGTCTAAAGGAATAGTATCTGACAAATCCTGGGTGCTTGCTTCTGTAGGAACAATTTCTGGAGCCGATTCAACCATGCTCTGTGAAGCCTCGGCTACCGGAGGCCTGTTTTCGGCCGAAGGAAGAACCGAGGACTCGGTTTCAGCCGAAACCGAGACACTTCCATGTTGGCCTAACCGTGGTTTCAGCCGAAACCGCGGACCGCGAGTGTCGGTCCTTTTCCTTGCGTTTTTTAACTAATTGTGCTGTCGGAGTCTCCGACGGCATTTTGTAAGCAAAAGCGGGACCAAAAAACTCCTCTGCAAACTCCGACCGACGTCTAAGCGTCCGTCGGTTGAAAGAAGCACAGGCTAAACAAGCTGATACGTCGTGGTCTGGGCCTAAACAAGGAAGGCAGTAAGAGTGGAAATCCTTATGAGGTATTTGTTTCCCACAAGTTAAACAATTATTTACTTTGTCTGACATCGGCTGAGGCAAGAAAGAGTCCCCAACGGGGTACTTAGCTTTTTAGAAGTCTTGGGAAGTAGAAATCTCTGGAACTGACCGACCGGCACTTGCGAACAGGTTCTGCTTGGCGCGGCAAGAAAGACCGAGGAAAATGGCGTCGGCTGATGCCTTTATACCACAGCAGCTATGACGTCGGGTGGAGTGCGACATCAGCCGAGGCCAGACCCAGACTTTGGAATCCGGCCGACCGAAGGGCTGCCTGAGGCAGGACAACCCATATGTTAGGACTGCAGATGCATCCTTGAAGGACATCCTGATTGGCTGATGTGCACACTGGATGTGAGTGTCTTGTATACCAACATACCACATCCAGTGGGGTTAAAAGCAATAGCTTATTGGCTAAATATTGCCTGTATTTATGATGAAGATTTTAACTTCTTTCTTGTTGGTATGGCGGAATTGGTTCTTACACACAAAGTCTTTTTCTATCAAGACATTTGTTATTGGCAGGTCAAAGGGACAGCTATGGGAGCATCCTTTGCTCCCATTTATGCTGATCTCTTTATGGCTTATATAGAAGAATGCATCATTTATGATGCCAGCCATAATATCTATCTTCCTGAAATTGATATTTGGAGGATATACTTGGATGACTGCTGGTTGGTGTGGAGGGCTGATATTGAGTATCTCATGGAATTTGTCTCATATCTTAATGATAATATATGGGGTTTGCAGTTTACTTTAAACTACCATAAAGAAAAAATAACATTTCTTGATGTATTAATAACTAGACAGCCAGATGAGACATTGACCACGCAAGTTTTTAGAAAATATCCTGAATACAACACAGTCCTTCACGCCTCCAGCTTTCATCCTCCGCACATTGCCAAAAACATTCCTAAATCTCAGTTTATTCGTTCAAAACGGATTTGTTCTCAGCCGCAGGTTTTTGATCAAGATAGACAAGATCTTATCGATAGGTTTCGGGACAGAGGTTTCCCTATGGGACATGTTATCAAAGCCAGTAATTGGGTCAATACGTGCCCCAGGGAGGAATTTTTGAAATACAAATTCAAAGATAACAGGGTTACACAGCCAATCAGGTTTGTGACCACTTATGCCAGAAATTCTAATGCTCTCATGTATAGTATAAATGCCAATTGGAATATTTTATGTAATATTCCAGAACTATCGGGGGTATTACCTGAACAATGCTTGTTTTCATTCCGTAAAGGAAGGAACTTGTCTTCTCATTTTAACCATTACAAGCACACACATATCACTGACAATACATCTTTATCTCAAACTACATTAACTGGTGAACAGGTTGTGGGATGTTTTCCATGTGGACATTGTAGGAACTGTGACAAAATGATCAAATCAAAAGAATTTACTAGTAGAAATTGTCGAAGGGTTTATGAGATTTCATTTTTTGCAAACTGCAGCAGTGAATGGTTAATTTACCTTGCAACATGTAGCTGTGGCTCTTTTTATGTTGGCCAAACCTCCAGGCCTTTAAGATTGCGTGTCTCAGAACATATGAGTAATATCAGGAACAAAAGGCCAAACAATGCTTTGTATAAACATAGTCTTACACATACAACTGCCAAATTCTCTTTTATAGTTATTGATATAATAAGAGGTAGTAGATTTAACAAAACAGGATGGCACTCTTTGCTTGATTCAAAAGAAAAGAAATGGATCACTATATTAGGAGCATTATTCACACCTGGACTTAATGAGCAATTGTAATTGCACCAATAGGACGCAGTGCTTATACTATTTAAATGCATCATTTTGTCTATTTTGTATCACTGAAAAAGGCTGTGCTATTTACTGCCAGCCAAAACCGGTTTGTTTTATTTGATGCTATATTTTTTGTAATAAATATCTCACCGGATTCTTTCAGTTGCTGGCTTCATATTTGTCTGTGCACTTGTCTTGCTGTTGCCGTGCAACTTTACCTACGTGCAGGGGATTTTTCTGATTGGTATTGAGTTTAAGGCCATAACTTTGGCACCAATCATTTGTTTGTGTAAGACCCTCTTGAAGGATGCTGACATTGTTTGGAGGTTCTACGACTACTCCCAGTTTTCAGTCCTCATCAAACTTCATCAACCACAGACCTTTAGTTTTAGCTTGTACTTCGGAGAAATAGATTCCAAACAATAGAGGTCCCAGGACTGATCCCTGTGGAACATCACTGGTTACAGGTGTCCTGATGGAGGGGGATTCTCCTGTTTTGACTATATGGGTTCTATCAATGAGACAGTTAATGACCCATCTAATGATATAAGGGTTGCTACATAGCTGGGTGAATTTGTCAATGATGCCTTAGTGGGGGATAGAAGCCCTGGCTAAGTCTAGGTAGGCTGTATGCAGAGGTTTCCCTCGTCAAGGGCCTTGGTGACTGTCTCAAAACAATCCACTAGGTTTAACAGGCATGATCTCCCTTTGACAAATCCAAATTGAGTAGTGTCAAGTGTTTGGAGATTACCTACATCTTTGATCAGGTCCATGATGATACACTGCATGGCCTTGCAAATAAGACTTGTCAGGCTAATAGGTCTATAGTTCCCAGGGTCAGTGGAAGCACCATCTTTGTTCCAGGGGATAATGGTGGCCTTTTTCCATTCAGCTGGGAAGAAGTCGGTGCTTAGACTATGATTGAAGAGAGTACCCAATGGTGTTGCTAATTCCTGGTTGAGCCCATGTGGGATGCAGCCTGGGATGTTATCAGGTCCCAGAGATGCTGTGTTTTTGGCCTTAGAGAGGGCATTTATGTCCTGCGCTTTACAGAAAACAAGATAGGGGGCAGGTGGTAGTGATGTCATGGGGTAAGTTTGGCAGGGACAGGGGAGTATAGCTTTCACATTACCTGTCAGCCAACAAGTTAACTATGTACACAAGCTCAGTATATATGGTATCATTAACTACCAGGTCAGCAGAAATCTGGGCCTTCATTTTAAGTTATGGAAGTAACTAACGAATGCCTTATGGTTGTCCTTAGTTGAGGAAGCTAATTTGGATTCATAGTTTGCTTAGAAGAACGTCACAAGAAGCCTAATTGGCTTGTTTAAGCTGAGAAGGGAGTGTTTGCAGTTTAGGACTCTCCCCCTCATACTCTTAGACAGCAATTTCTTCCTTTTATTGTAAAGCCTGTTAATTGCTGTTGCCCACCAGGCAGGTTTGCTTTTACTTGAGGAGCTTGTTTTGGTCCTATCAGGTATGGCTGAGTCAATGCTGTTATACAGGTGTTTGTATAAAGCATTTGTGTAGAACTTGGCATAGCTGCAAGTTCCATCTGAAGGGGGAGGTGCAGTGAAGCTATTTATACTATCCTGTAAGAGGTTATAATCTGCTTTGGAGAAGTTTATTTGAGTTCAATTGCTGTTGGGGGGGGCAGGTGTGACAGTTACTTCGAATGAGACTGACTTGTGGTGTGGAACACCTCACAGTGGGTGTGCTACATTGGCATCCCCCCATATTGGTAAGCACCAGATGCAGGATGTTGGCACCCCTTGTGGGGGTGTCAACCAGCTGGTCCAGAGCACTGGAGTTAAGGAAGACGATGAATCTTTAGGCAAGTGAGTTTGTGCACAAGTAATTTACCCAGTCAATGGATAAATAGTTAAAATCACCCAAAACCATGGCGTTTTGATGCATCCTGATAGACTCAAGTAGATCCAAATAGGAAGAGTGGGTGTCCTGATTCATGGAGGGTGTCCTGCAGCTGGCAATGACTTGAATAGGTGTCCTACCAATAGTTAATTGAACTGGAAGTATCTCCAGGGAATCATGCTGTCTAACCAATCTGGAGGTGTATTTATCTTTAATGAATATTGATACACTGCCTCCTTTAGTTTGCATGCCTTCAGTTTGTGGTCTGAAAGTGTGGAAGGAGATGTAGCCTGATATGGCTGGGGTGCTCTCCACAGCCATGAATCAGGTCTCCTTGGCTGCGCAAATGTCTATGTCTTCCAAGGTGAGGACTGCTTCCAGTGAGTGCAGTTTCATGTTAGGACTCCTAGCATTTAGCAGCATAACCTTGAGGTTTTTAGATGGAGTTTTTACGTCAGGAATTTCATCCTTCAGACACTGCCTAAAAAAGGCACTATGGGGGTGGCAAGAGCCATAGGCATTAGCCAAAATCCCAAGGGTGACAGATGACCATCTCGGGCAAAGCATCGAGGTCTCTCGATCATGTCATCCCACTCTGAAAGATACTGTATCCCCTTATAACACCACCAGAAACTAAGCTAATTATTTAAATCAATCATTTTCTGTTTGTATTGAGGCTTCATCCTAGGTGAAGCTAAAATGTTGCTTAAGGCTAGGGACATACCACCCTGAGACACACAATCCGAGAGCTCAGTCATGTCACTCTTCATATAGTCCAGAGAGGTTTGTCTCAAGTCGTTCACATCAACATGGAATATAACAGGGTCATAACAGTACCTGTTGTTAAGAGACTTCAGTGCATGTATGATATGGCAGATCTTGGCACCTGACAGACAGCTGACCGTGACCTTCTCCTTCGCCAGCCTGGTGAGAGGGATATCAGTGTGTCTCACGATGAAATCACCTATGACTAATACATTTGGTTTTGTGTTTAGCCTCAAGGACTTGACAAGTGAGAAACTGGTGTGTGAGCTATTATGTGTATTATGTTCTGCAGAGGAGGTATTATGTGTAGTGTGTTTGTGTTTAGGAGGTCTTGGGTGTTGAGGTATGTTTCTGGTGAGGACCTCCACATACGTAGGTGTGAGATGTGGGTTTGAGTGGAGTACGAGGTGAGGTATGCATGCTGACGACCCGCTCATTGTCATATGTACTGACTGGTGTGTGAGACAGCATGGATTCAAGGTTCTTAATATAGTTGCATCTCTTATGTCGAGTTTGTGTAGACTAGGAGTACAGGGGTTGTCCATGAACATGAGGCAAGTTACTACATTGTCTCAGGATGCCCATGTCGACCGAACTGGCTGGAGAAACTGTGGGAAATTGTACAACCATAGTGTTATATAAATTTATATGGTCAGGATGAGAGATCGCACTTAGGAATGGCTAGAGGGAGAGAGGTGTGTTGGTATCTCTAAGGTTAGGCTTAGTGTTCTACCTGACAGTACAGCAGGGCAACAAAAAACCTCTAGAGGACCACAAGCAAAGCGCTAAGGGAAAATTTAATAAGCAAAACGTTTGCAACTATAACCACAAACTAACTACCGCTACGAGGCAGTGCACGATGGTGCTCTACACGGAAGCAAATGTAGATGTGGGGCTTAAATAAGACGAGAAGTAACCTGTTTAACTCAAACTAGCCAAAAAGGATGCACTCTCTGAGCTCTAGGCCAATCACCCTTGATTAGATGGGAACGAGACAGCACTCTCCTCCCACAAGGGTGCAGAAGGGCCTTCTCCAGAAAAGATGGCTTGAATTTGATGCTCGTAAGTTACAAAACAAACCCAGAAACAGCAAACCTGGAACTGGACTATGCTACAGCTTACCTAGTACAGTATGCAGTAAAATGAGGCTAAAAACAGTTCCAACAATTCAAACAGACAGTAGAATGCAAATACAAATTAAAAGTGCAATATAAGAGCAAAACCAGGCACTTACAGTTAGTTGGAAGCAACGGATGCCTCAGATCTTTCAGTATCTCAATGAAAAGTTGGTTTTAGTGCTCAAGTGAAACAAGACCGTCTAGACTGAGTAAGACTGAATTTAGCCTATGCTAAACACTGCAGAGGTATTAGAAATTCAAAGTGCATAAAATCACAGTCACAAAAAAATAAAAAAACAGCATAAATAAAGCAGCAATTCAGTAGAATACTTTTCTCAATTTAATCAGGCTACTAACAAGCAGTAATAAATGCGGCAGAATAAATGCAAATGAACACTTTTAAGAACAAGTAGCAAAAGCAAAATAAAGTAATAAAGTACGGAAAAACACAGTATAAATATCGTGAAAGCTGCTGAACAGAGTATAATTTTTTTAGAAAGGGAGGAAACAGAAGATAATTCAAGAAGCTAATGGGGGGTGGGCGTTCCCAAATGTTCTCAGTTACTCAGTAGAATGAGCTGATGCGATGGGATTGGAGGAATGTCCAATATCAAATTTATAAGCAACACTTGGGCGGGTGGGAAGGAAAGCCAGCCAGATGTCAGAACAGAAGTAAATGTTCAGTTCACTATACCAGAGAAATGTTTAACAAACAAAAACTTTGCAACACTTAGTACAGAATTATTAAATATCACTAAAACAGAACAAGTGCAAAAAATATACTTATATCAGCCTAGTATTTCCAGATGGTTACAGAAGCAATTCAACTCCAAGGGAGCTCTGGAATAAAAAAGAACCTGTAACCCTCCAGCACTACTTTTATCCTCTAAGACAATATTTGCCAACAGGTAACGCTGAGAACCAGTTTCTGGGATAGAACTGGAAAGATGCTGGCCAAAGAGAGGGGGCAGGGTGGAAGAAATGCTGGCAACAATCACTTTATACCGTTGGTCTGTCCCCTCTTCTGAAAGAATTTCTGTTTCACATTGTTGTTGTTTGCCCCAAGCCATCTCTTTTTAATTCCCCATTTGCCAAAAGATGACAGGGTCTGCTTGTTCAGCTTTTCTGGAAAAGGTGGAGGTTTATAACATTTATACTGGGGGACATGGAAAATCTTGGATGCTCCTTGATTCTATTTCCCCCATTTTCATTAAATTGTTTGACAACCTGGGAAGCAAAAGTGCCAAACAATACTTCCTTGTCTGAAGAAGAATCTTAAGATTTCAGTCTTCACTTCATCAACAAACTTTAGGTTATGCACCCAGGCATACAGTCTCAAAACTAAAGCAGTAGCAGTGGGCCTGGCCAAAGTATCTGCCAATCATATACATTCCTCAGTTCATATTTGGATACCATGAAAAGGCAAAAACAATGGGATACAAAAAAGAGCTACCTTCAGAAGGAAGTGTGGCAGAAAAATCCCTCAGACTGTCCATATAACACAGCATAAACTTCCACATATATGCCTGATAATTAAGAATTAAAAAAAGCTAAAGTGGAAGCAGAACACACACTCTTAATTAAGCTGTTCAACACTTTCTCTTTGTCATTAGGAGTGATTGGGTTAATGTTTGGGATAAAGTCCAATTACCACCAGATAATGTAGTAATTATGGCTACTGGGTCTAGCCTAAGGGAAAGGAAATGTTCATAGGTTGGTACTAGGCTATTGGCCCTTGGGCCTATACAAGCCTAGCCATAACAATTCCCTGGATATTTCTTCCCACAATATTTACTTCTCTGGACCCCTGTCTAGCAGGGCGACTGACATGATCCCCGGGTGAATTTCCTATCTCTCATCCAATCATCAAGGTTCCTTTTGAAGAGGGCCAAGGAGGCGCTCTGCTTGACATGTATGGGCAGTCTATTCCAGAGTATGGTGAGTCTCTGGGTCAGGAACCTATCCCTCCAGCATGTTTTGTTCATTGTGATGACAAGGTTTGGATCCCTGGATCGTGTGGCTCTGAGGGATTTGGATTTCTTTAAGTGAAGCATGTCCAACAGCTCAGGGTTTGACATGGCCTTGTATGTTAAGCAGAGATGGCCTCTGAGTAGACGATATACCACAGAGTATAGCTGGAGTTTTTTTTAGATGGTCAGCATATGGCATCTGCTTTAGGCCCGTCATTCTTTTAGTGAGGTATTTCTGTGGCCTTTCCAGCTGTTGCAGATGTCTTGTGAGGTACATAACAAATGGGGCATTATACTCTATAATGGGTCTAATGAGGGATGAGTACAGTGGGACAATGACCTTCTTTTTTCCTGACTGTTGTGGCGATGTGTTTATCGAAAGTGAAACCACTGTCAACCTGTGTCCCTATGTCTCTCATCACACTTTCGATGTTTAGTGTACTGCCACCTATGTGGTAATTCATGGGTACGTGTTTTTTTCCAAAGGGGATAACTATACATTTCTTGGAATTAAGCTTGAGCCCATGGCTCTGGCACCAGGCATCTGTTTCTGTAAGGCCCTTTTGTAGAATATCCACATCATTTGGGGATTCAATAATAGCTCCCAGTTTGCAATCATCTGCGAATGTTGTTAGCCAGAATCCCTTAGTGTTGGCCTGTACTTCAGAGAAATAGATACCAAACAAGAGTGGTCCCAGGACTAAACCCTGAGGTATTCCACTTGTCTGGAGCTGGATTTGGAGTCGGCTACTTTTACAGTCTGGGTTCTGTCAGTAAGCCAGTTGGCAACCCATCGAGTGACGTAGGGATTTATGCCCAGCTTAGTAAGTTTATCTATAATTCCAGAGTGGGGGATGGTGTCAAAGGCCTTGACGAGGTCCAGATAGGCTGTGTGGACCACCTAACCCTCGTCCACAGCTCTGGAGACTGATTCGAAGAAGTCAATCAGATTCAGGAGACAAGATTGGCCCTTCACAAACCCAAACTGGGTGGGGTCCAGTGTTTGAAGGTTGCCAATTTCTTTGTTTATAAGTTCCAAGATAATGTGTTCCATGCCCTTGCAGATCAGGCTTGTCAGACTGATGGGATGGTAGTTCCCGGGATCCAAGGCGGATCTACCCTTGTGGAGTGGGACAACTGTAGTTGTGCGCCACTCAGTGGGCATGAAGCCTGAGGTGAGGCTATGATTAAACATGACACTTAGGTGAGGTGCCAGCTCATTTTGTAGTTCATGTAGTACACAGCCTAGGATGTCATCTGGTCCCATGGATGCTGTATTCTTAGCTTTGGAGAGTGCAGTTTCTACCTGTGTGGCCGTGATTACCGGAATTTGGCAATCTTTTGGTATTGAGATGAGCCCTTTAGGGGGTGAGAGGGGGTGAAGTTGGCACTAAATCGATCTGCCAGGATATTGGAAATATCCTTGGGATCAGTATATTTAATGCCATTCTGTTGTAGCGCAGAGTAGATCTGAGCATTGCCATTTAGATTCCTGACATAACTATAGAAAACCTTGTGGTTGTCTTTGGAATCTTTGGCAATTTTATTTTCGTAACTAGCTTTTGAGGATTTTATGAGGGATCTCAGCTTCTTACTGAGGCTGGTGAGGGAGTTTTTTGCATCCTGGGATTTTCCTCTTTTCTGCAACAGTTTCTTCCTTCTGTTGTATAGTTTGTTTATAGCAGGGGACCACCAGATTGGCTTCCTTTTTTTGGATGGCACGATTCATGTACGAGTGGATGTGCTCGTACAGTGCCTTAGTGTAGGATTCTGCTGTCGAACTTTCAGATCCCGTCTGCATGGGTGTCATGAAGTTTGTCACTTCTGACTTCAGTAGCACTTTGGAGAAGTTTTTTAAGGAGGTTTCCTTACTGGGGGGTGGGGGTGGGATGTGGACATCAAGGGTTATTTGCTTACGATCAGACCTGACAAATGAGGGGGTGACCACTGGTGTGGAGCATCTATCTCCCATGTTGGTAATGACCAGGTCTAGGATATTGGAGCCCCTGGTGGGACAATGGATTAGTTGATCCAGGGCATTGGAATTCCAAGAACCTTTGGGAAAAGGAGTTGGTACCCGAACCAGGTCTCAGTTACTGCACAGATATCGATGTTCTCCATTTTTAGGAGTCCCTCGAGAGTGTGCATTTTGAGGTTTAGACTTCTAGCATTGAGTAGCATTACCTTCAGATTTTGCATGCTTGTATCTGTTACGGTGGTGGTTTTATCCTTTGAAAATTGCCTAAAAAAGGCACTATAGGGGTGGCAAGAACTTTAGCCAGTAACCTGAATCCCAGGGGTGACAGGTGCAGCCCATCTCTGGCAAAGCATTGTGGTTTGTCGATCATGTCTTCCCAGGCAGACAGATACTGGATCCCCCCCCTTTGAATGACACCAGAAGCTTAGTCAATTGTTGAAGTCAATCATTTTGTCCTTATACTGTGGTTTCATTCTGGGCGAAAGCAGCATGCTACTCAGGGCTAGGGTCATACCTGCCTGGGCCACATGATCCGAGAGCTCTTCCATGTCTCGTTTCATATAGTCCAGGGAGGTACGTCTCAAGTCATTCACTCCAACATGGACAATGACAGAGTCGTATTTGTACTTGTTGTGGAGTGACTTGAGTGCATGCGTTATGTGGCGGATCCTGGCACCAGACAGGCAGCTGACTGTAATTTTCTCCTTGTTCAGCCTGGTGAGTGGGACATCAGTGTGCCTGACTACAGAGTCACCTATGACTAAACTGTTGGGTACATTGTCTTGCATTAAATGCTGTTGTTGGGTGGCACACTGGTGTTGTGAGCTATTTGTCACTTTGGCTGTGACTGGTGTTTGTTTGCGTTTCAGCTTCGGAGGTCCTTGTTGCTTGGGCAGGTTAATGTTAAGGGCCTTCGCATATGTGGGTTTAGTGTTGCTATGTGTGGGTGTTGATAGTGTGGGTTTTGAAAGGCTATGAGTTGCTTGAGGTGTAGCGCAGGTGTTAACCTTCTCCTCTTGACTGTCTAGCACAATCTTGGCTGGAGAGAGCTTTGCTTCCAGTTTGGCTATGTAAGTGCATCTCTCGCAGGTTGCATTGTTGGGTGGTAGGAGGAGAGAATTGTCTGTGTACATGAGGCAGTTGTCTACAGTACTTTACTGATTTTAACAACCTAGATAAGGACTGATGGCTAGTGTCAGGATGATTACAGGTAGTATTCGACACACCCTCCATGGCAAGCAGTAAAGAGGAGATGGGTAAAGAATAAGGTGTATCCATTAGTAACACATATCTCTTCATTTCAGGGTGAACATCCATTTGTTCCCATAAAAAATAGCCCATTCAACCTGGCTATGGCATATGAGGATAAGATGTGAAACTGCCCTCACTATCAGAGTATAGGCTTGTGTTCCTGTAGGAGAAGAAGCCCTATCTTTATCATTTTAATAATCATCAGACCCTGTTTCCTCTGGAATATCTTTGCAGTTAACACTGACCTGTAATGGCTTCAGAACATCAGGATTCACTGCCTGTAATTTATGCCCAACTAAGTTAAGACAAAGTTATTTAAGTGTAATGACTTCTTGAGGCAAGCAGTGTCTAATCCACTACTTTTTCTTCAAAGGAAATGATGAAGACCATCAGCTGGAGAGGGGATATCTGCCTAGACTGATGGTCTCTTGCCCTGGTTACCCCAAGAAGAATCTCATGGGTCATCTCCTAGACCAAAATAATATGGCTTTCCCAAGAGCCAAAGAAGAGGTGGCTGACTAGTGAAGGAACTACACCAGAGGTAGCCGGAGAGGTAAGCAAGTGGTCTGAGGAATAACCAGTGGCCACTGCAAGTTCATCCACTATCATCAGAGGCAAAATCTGAGCCTGCAACACAGGCAAAGGCTCATTGGTAAGTGATTTTTTTTTCTTTCTGCATACAGAGGAAGAAGAAGTAAGACTGGTGTAAGTATACATGCAGCAGCCAGGGAAGAAAAGCCAAAAGTTGTAAGCACTGCTGGAATGAGGTCGAAAGGCAAGTTGTCAATGAATGCCCACATGCAGCACTCTTGAACTTGCACTTTGATACCCAATGCCTTCACTAAGCAAATGCACAAGCAGCACACAAATTCACTGTCAGTTTAGAAGTAGAAAAACACACTGACAGAACAAAAGAATGGTAGACAGAATGTCACACAGTGTACACAACCACTACACTAAAAGCAGACTCCTGCCCATTCCAAAAGCCAACTTTTAGTCAAACATCAAAGTTTGCACAAGGAGTACAGATATTTCCAGAAAATAACCCCAAAAAGCAGTAAACCCATTAAGCTGACACTAGCGGTCCCTCACAGGAAACTTCCGATATTTGTTTAAAAAAACTTTCTTAAAGGAGTTGTACTGCTTTTAGTCAAAAAACAGAAATAACTAATAGTCTTAAAAGGGCAATAAATTCTGTATGGAAGGGTTATTCAATGGGGACTCAGCTACAATAATGCTCTTAGAGCTTCATAGGTAAGTACTAGGCTAGCTGCTCTTGTGGGGCATTTTAAGCCTAGCCAGTCTCCCATTTTTGTCCTTGAAATAACTTACCCCATTTGGTTACAGATTGGCCATACCAATCTCATGGTCAGTATTTATATATTACTGCTAATGAGAATAACCAAGATCATACCACATATAACTTGAGGAGACCCATATGCATGGGATAAAACATTTAGGATCTGCCTCTATCTATTAGTAGTACAAGGGGAAGTCCTGAGCTAAAGTTTTGTTTCCCATCCAAAGATCTAAGTTGTGCTTGAATCTGGACAGCGACTAACTTTGTTTCACATAGATGGGGAGTCTATTCCACAGTACCAGTACCTTCTGTGAAATATACCTGACCCACCAAATAGTTTCACTGATGCTGCAGAAGAGGTTTAGATCCTATACAGAGTACGTCTGATGTCATTTGACTTGCTGATGTGCAGTAAATCCATGAGTAGTGAGTTGGAGGATGTCTTGTGTGCCAGACACAGGCCACCCTCTTAGCAGTCTGTAGGATACAATGTATAGTGACAGGGCTTTGAATCAGTCCATGTAGGACATGTTTAAGCCTTGTATTTATTTTATATTACATTTGTTTACTGGGAAAAGTCCAACTGGGCAAATACTCATTTTCATTGGAGGCCCGGGGATAAAACCTCCACATGTAAGACATTTAAAACATAGAAGTGTTTGCAATTTATACGACAGAAAAAACATGTAGGGGTATCATCATAATTTTGGCAGCAAAGAACTGCTGAGAGCTCCACATACAAGATATTTAACTATGGACGGAGGTGTAATAGTTTATGTAATGGTAAAACATGAGGATGTAACATATTTCTGACAGCAAAGAACTGTTGTAAAGTAGTAATCTAGAGAAAAATGCAACAGTGAGTCTCAAAAATTCCTGACATGTCATATAAAGGTCATATATATACATTTTCGTATATTTTTATATATCTATTTATATACGTTCATACATCTTGTTGCATATTGTATAGAAACATACATTTTTAGTTTTATATGGTTTTAGGTCTTTCTTGATATAAGTGGTTACTATGAATGACTTGAACTAACAGCATTGTAACAGTCACCATGACTACTTGCCTGATTTAAATGAATTACTTGATTGAATTTAATTAAGTGTAATTGGCTAGTATATTTAAAGACTGTTCTGTGATTAGTAAATGAAATCTGATGAAGCGTGCAGCGTTTGGCACGTGAAAGCGCTTATTCTTGTCTACAATTAAACTTTGGAATTTTATGTGCATCGTAGTGGTGGTCTTGTCCTGTATTTTCGTTATTGTTTGGTTTCTTTTCTGGAATCGAGACCTTTGGAGAGCAGCTGTACCTTGTTTCACTTCATTCGCAGCAAAGAACTGCTGAGAGCTCCACATACAAGATATTTAACTATGGACGGAGGTGTACTAGTTTATGTAATGGTAAAACATGAGGATGTAACATATTTCTGACAGCAAATAACTGTTGTCAAGTAGTAATCTAGAGAAAAATGCAACAGTGAGTCTCAAGAATTCCTGACATGTCATATAAAGGTGGTTAAAATAACATAAGTATTAGTGTCCAAGAAAGAAAAGAAAGAGAGAGGAGGTAGATAATAGGCTTGGAAAGGTTTATGGAGTAATTGTAGATGATGGTTGAAAAAGAATTGTTGAACTTGATAGGAGGTAAGAACTAGCATTTAACCTGGACTGCTGCAGGAGTAAAGCCAGGTTTTGAGCAGTGACCTTTGAGTGATTTTTTTTTTTTTTTTTAAAGCGAGTAATATTGGGTGTGGATCTTATATTTTCAGGAAGTGAATTCCAGATTTTGGCTACATAGTTAGAATAGAGACTCCCCTGCGGTCTTCCTAGATTTGGTTACTTTTGGTAGGAACTTTTTGTTGGAGCATAAGTCACGATAACTGGAATAGGGTCGAAGTAGTTTTTGGAGGACTGGTGTTTTTTTTCCCTGACTGAGTAGTTCTTGGGCCAAGCTGATTTTAGGAAAGGAGGAGGGGAAACTCTAAACCGGAACGTTGTCATAGTGCTTAACAGTGATGCGACCTGTATGGTGAGTTAGTGCGAATTCTGCAATTTTATTATAACATACTTCTAATTTTTCTAAGTCTGTTTTCTTGAGGTTGGTAAGTATGGGAGTACAGAGGAGTGTTAAGAGAAGGTGTGTCCTTGCAATTGCTATTAGTATTAGTTAAGAATTGCTTATTTCTATATAGACGTCCTAATTTTTTGTGTGCTTTCTTTGATTGTTTTATGTGTAGGTCAAATCTAAAGTTATTATCGAAAACACCTAGGAGTTTTGTGAGTTAGAGAAATAATTGTACTGTCTGAGGTACATATGAAAGGTGGGAGGAGGGGTATTGGTTCTGGTTGTTTGGAAGAGGAAAAGTTTGGTTTTACTAGGATTGAGTATAAGCTGAACATAGGAGAGGCCAAGCTTTGATGGTCTAGAAGTGCTATATCTTGAAGTTGTTTTATAGTTTGGGCAGCACAGATGATTGTAGAATTATCTGCATTTTGTTGAGATTATTTGTGAAAATATTAGAGAGAGAAGGGGACCAACAATGGAAGTGCGACTGGGAGTAGAGGTGAGAACTCTTGCTGCCATTTTACTACTTGCTGGTGACCTGTTAGCTTTGAAACCATGTCAGAGAAGAGGAACTGAGGTTAAGTTTTGAAAGTTCAATTAGGAGTTAATGGTGAGAAACTGTGTCAAAGGTTTTGGACATATTTAGAAAGACAGATTAAACTATTTCCCCTTCATTCCTATGCTGACTGATGGTATTAGTGAAAACTAAAGAGAGTGGTGGTTGTACTGTGATTGGGTTGAAATCCATATTGAGAGTTGGCTAGTACGGACTTGGTTAGAAGGTAATGTATTAGTTGAGAATGAATGCATCTTTCTAGAATTTTTGAAAGTGGGGAGAGAATGCCTATTAGTAAGGTATCTCTAAGCGTGTTCCAGTTGTTGCATGTTTCTGGACAGATACATGCCAAAGGGGGCATTATATTCAATGACTGGCATATTGAGGGCTGAGTAAAGGGGGACAATGACATCCTTAGATCTGGACACAATCCTTTTGTATATATAAGCTGTGCAATATAGAACAACTTTCTTACAAGAGACACATGTTGGTCAAAAGTTAAGTCACCGCCCACATAAGATTCCAAAGCCTTAACAACTGGGTCAACTCTTAGGGGTGTACTTTCAATGTGGCAGTTTTGGGGCAGATGACTTCCCAAAGGATGCAAGAATACATTTTTGGCATTTAGTTTCAGACCACGACTTTGACACCAGTTATTTATTTGAGACAAACTTCCTGCAGCATGGCCAAGTCACTGGGGATTCAGTGGCTGCTCCTAACTTGAAGTCATCTGCTAATTTAGTCAGCCAGAGCCATTTGGTATTGGCTTTTACTTCAGACAAATAGATCCCAAAGAAGTTCCAAGCACAGAGCCCAGGGGGACTCCACTAGTGACTGGTCTCTTTGTGGAGACAAATTCCTCTACTTTGATTTTCTGCATCCTGTCAGACAGTTGGGAATCCAACAGGTGACACAGGGGTCTATTCCCAGTTTTTTTAGCTTTTCTACAATGCTTGAATGGGGAATTGTGTCAAAAGCTTTGGCCAGGTTGAGGTATGCAGTGCGTGTGCTGTTTTGTCTTCATCCCATGCTTTGGTGTCTTTTTTAAAAAAAATCCACAGTTTGAGTAAGCATGACCTGCCCTTGACAAGTCTAAACTGAGATGGGTCCAATGTTTGGAGGTTCCCCTTGTCCTGAATCATTAATTCCATATGTCTTTCCATGGCTTTGCGTAAGAGTCTGGTCAGATTTATGGGTCTGTAATCACCTGGGTATTTGGAATGTACTCTCCCTTATGTGGGGGAATGACTGCAGCTGTTCTCCATTCACTTGATATAAAACCTGTATGGAAGCCAAGATTCAATGGTGGTGTTAGGGGTGTAGTTAAATTGTGCTTCATGCTATTTAAAATGCATCAAGGGATATTATTAGGACCCATCTATGCAGTAATTTTTAGCTTTTTATAGCATTTTTAGGACTTAGTCTTGTGTAAAAGCTGGAGGTAAGCCAGTTTCAGGTATAGCTTGAGGGACAGACGGATAAGGTTAGAGCTAAATTTCTCAGCCAGTAGGTTCGCTATCTTCATTCTCAATGTAGGTAACCTCATTCGCAATCAGCTCAGCCCACTGCTGTGTTGTGCTTTTGAGATTATGAACATAACTAAAAAATGTCTTGTGACCGTCTTTGGATTGGGTAGCTATTTTTCCCTTAAACTTGGCATTGATGGATTTTATTATTTATTAAGCCCCCCCCCCCCCCCAAAGTTGTTTATTTGCTTCAAGTGATGAGGGCTCCTACATTCTGGGTATTACTCTTCTTACTTTGAGTCAAAACTTTCCCTTTTGTTAAAAAGCTTGTTGATATTATGGTTCCATCATGTAGGTTTCTTTCTGGGGTTTGTCCTGCACTTGTCCCTAAAGGGTACAGCTGCATCTATGCAGATGTTTACATGCTGATGTACACTTCACATATTCAATGGATTTAACTGGGTTTGGTAGGTATTTGAAACTTGCCAATGTATCACTTGGGAGTAGGTAATTTGTCAAAGAAATTTCTAGAGGTACCTTGGATGGCAGGGATCGCTGGTTTCAGTTTTATTTCGAAAGAGACTGCTTTATCGTCAGACCTAACAAGTAATGTAGATAAGCAAGGGATGTTGCAAGATGCTCCCATATTAGTAAGGACAAGATCCAAGATGCTATTTCCCCTAGTGGGTACTATGACTAATTGTTCTAGGGCATTTACATTGACAAAGTGCAAGAATCTCTGTGTTTCTGCACTACTGGTAGTATAGGTTTTCCAGTCTATAGCTGGACAGTTTAGATCACCTAGGAAAATATTTGGCTTAATGCTGATTGATTCTAGTTCCCGCAGATGAGCACTGTGGCTTTGTCATAGAGGGAGTTCTTTAGTTAGCTAATATATATAGTGTGAGACCTTTCTGATGGGTATTTGGACATGAAGAAGCTCTAATGCATCACGGTGCTTTACCAGCCTTGATGTGAGTCTCTACTGGCTTAGATTGAGACGCTTCCACCCCCCCCCCGAAAAGCAACTGTACGGATGGCATTACAGCTCTGCACAGCTGGTGTACTCTCCACTATTTTAAAATATGTCTTAGTCACTATACATACATCAATGTCCTCCAAAATGAGAAGGGCTTGTATGAAGTGGAGTTTCTTGTTAAGGCTCCTTGCATTGATTAACAACCAACTGCTTAGCCAGTTGCTGATCCTGTAAAGCCTTTGAGATGCATCTCCCTGAGACAGCTTAAAAGTACTGAAGAAAGCTTCACATTAACTGCTGATTTCTTGGGATTAACCAGCAGACAGTCTGTAGGTGTGGGATGGAGAGAGCGCTTTTGGAAGCTGACTGGTCATTGTGATCTGGAGAGGACACAACCCATACAACCTAAAGGCTACTGCAGCAGTGGGAATGATGAACGTGACAGTTATTTTAAAAGAGTGCACAAAGAGGCAGAAATGGGTACAGTGAGCTGGTACTGTACTGATACAAGTAGAAATGCAGGAAGACAGGTGAAAATAGTAATGAAAAGTGAGGGCCTTGTATGTAAACCAGTGATGACATTGTTTACATCTAGGGGAGATGTAAAGGTAGAAGGAGGTAGTGACGTAAAGATCACTTTAGAGGGGAGCGAGGTTTTCCTGGCAATGCAATGTAGAGCAACAAGAAAAACAAAAAGCAAAGGAAGCAGAAGCTAAGTGTGTCAATACACTGCTAAAATGCAGGATAAGAGAAGACTTCAAAGTTTCAATGCACTGTAAGGGAGGAAAGGGCTTTGTAACTAGGTAGAGAACAAGAGGGAGGAACAGACTGCAGGAACAAGAGTGTCTGAGAGGCAAAATTCTGTTGGTGTGGGCAGAGTTTCAAGTTAAAAGTTAGTATGAGACAAAAGGAGCTCTAGCAGCTGCTCCCCTCAGACGGGTTTCCATCAAAATAATCAATCAGTAAAATGTGTAGGGATAGAAAGACAAGTTCTTTTTTGAGTGCTTAAGGCGAGTTACAACATTTAATTCTACTTTTAGAGGAGAAGCGTTTATCTGATGCCTACCAAGTGTACCACAGTGCTGCTGGTCTAACAACATGTTCCCTTAGTTGCAGGACAGTCACTGCATCAGTAATTTTTTTTCTTTTTGCAGGATGGAAAAATCTAAGCCAAAGTTTGTGAATGAAGGAATTGCTTTCACCAGGAAAGTTTTGCTCTGTGAAGACATAATATACTAAAGTTTTAAAATAGCTTTAACTAAAGCAGTATACGGTTGATGGAGTGAGGCCTTCCAGCAGTTTTACCACTACAGTGCACATCACTCTAATGCAAAAATGAGTGAAAAGTGTCTGCAGCTCTAAAGATATTTCAACAGCTTCATTTGATTCTTGGGTACTGCCTTACATTAATTTTAAATGAAGGTATCATCGTTTTGTTGCTTTTGAAAACCTGACTAAAATTCAGCTATGGAAGTTCCTTTGGCAGTGGGATTTTCCCAACATATTTCCAGCAGGAATCTCCATGGTAACTATGCGTTCAGTACGCTGGAAGACAAAAAATTAAAATAACTATGACTGTTTGGTGACTGAATCATATAGACAAACTACTGTTCTTTTATGATCAATGTTGTTGAACTCTGGAACACTGACAAAACAGTTTAGAAGAAAAATATCCAGTACAGGCCTCCAGGATCCTTCTGTTCTAGGAACTAGATGTTTTTCTGAATAGAAACATCTGCCTAGAAGATTAGATGGCACAGGTTTCTATGTCTCCCATAGGCATTGTGTGTTGCAGGATGAGAGAAATAGGTACCCCGGGCAAGCGGGAATTCATTGGAAAGAGGGGAGGGATTCCCATTACCAACTGTATCCTCAATGGATTACCTTTAGAATCCACTTGCTTGAGACAATCTGATGCTACAAAGGGAAGAAGTTTCAAAGACATGGAAAGGTTGCTAGGGTGGGAGGGGGAAACAGCCGGAGCAAGCAAAAGTACAGTTGTGTACACTTACCATAAATGTAGATGCCCGAGTGTATTCAGTGTTGCAGTCATCACATTTGGGTTATCTGCATGCAGGTGGCCCTCAGCCAGCCTGAATACCAGAGTCTTGGATTCCTGCGTCAGATGCTGTCTCTTCTTCCATAACGTCAGGTCGTCAGGGGGTATAAAACATGCAGCCGACACCATTACGTCAGTTTTTCTTGCCCCAGATGTCAGGTGCCTCCACAATGGGAAGCAATTATATGTTATGGTACCCCTCCAACAAAAAGCAAATACACCAGAAAGCTTAACTACACCAAACAAGAAGGAAAGGTAGAGCCAAGTGAAGTCAGGGGGCTGGAGGGACGGTAACCAGGACTGCAACAGTGAATACACTCGAACATCTACATTTATGGTAAGTGTACAAAACTGTACTGTGTTCTTCGTGTTTCACTATTGCAGTCATCGCATTTGGGTTGATTCCCAAAGCTAAGTAAGGGAGGAGGAAGTTACAGAGCATTAGGGCCAGCTATTAAGCCCTGCAAGACTGCAGTGGCAAAACCAGCTCTGGATTTAGAAAAAAATAGGCATGTGGTAATGCTTGGTGACGGTATGTACAGAGCTACAGGTAGCAGCTTCTAGGATGTCCCTGGTAAGGACACCTCTGAGAAAAGCTGTAGAGGTAGATGCAGCCCTGGTGGAATGTGATCTTATCCCCTGTGGGGTAGGTTTTTCCATGGTGCTTATAGCAAAAATGAATGCAATGGGCTATCCACTTAGAGATGGTTTGCTTTGAAATGGCCTTCCCCTCTGCCCTTTTAGCAAAGGCAACTAGCAGCTGTTCAGATTTTCTGAGAGGCTTAGTCCAGTCCAAATAAAATCTAAGTTGTCTGTGCACGTCCAAAGAGTGCAGAATTCGTTCTCCTTTGTTTTGTGGATTCAGGAAAAAGGTAGGCAAATGAATGGACTGATTAAGGGCCACACTAGAGACCACCTTGGGCACAAAGAAAAGATTGGTCCTGAGGGAAACCCTGTCTGCATGAAGATAATAAAGGGCTCCACGGCCATGAGGGCCTGAAATTCAGACACTCTTCTTGCTGAAGTGATGGCTAGAAGGAAGGCTGTTTTCCGAGAGAGGAATTTCAACTCTGCAGTTGCAGCTGGCTCAAAAGGAGGGAGAGTGAGTTTTTCCAATACAAAGTTAAGGTCCCAGGCTGGAGTAGGGGTTCTCCTGGGGGGGGTCTTAAATTTTTGGCCCCTCTGTGGAATTGCTTTAGCAGGGGGTGAGAAAAGAGGGGAGGTTCAGTATTATAATGTGCTGAAATGGCAGAGGCATGAATTTTAATAGACAAGAAGGAAAGGCCCTTGTAGAGCATTTCTATTAATTACTGAAGAATATGAGGTAAGCTGGGCACCGTTGTGCCCATCCCCCGAGTCTGGCTCCAGGAACAGTATCTTTTCCACTTTTCAGCATAGGATTTTCTAGTACAAGGTCTCCTTGCCTCAAAATGACATCAAGCACCTGCTTACTGAGGGATGCTATTGGAGAGCTCAAGGAATTAACTAGGCTGCAAGGTTCAGGGTTTGAAGCTGAGGGTGCAGAATCTGGCCTGCCTTTTGGGACAGCAGGGAAGAGGTCTGAGGCAGGTGCCATGGTTCCAGCAGTGTCATACTGCACAAGAGGGGGTGTAGTACCAGTGCTTGCGTGGCCAAGTCTGGTGCAATCAGTATTGTCCTTGGTTTGTCCTGTTTGATCTTTAGCAGAACCTCCGAGAAAAGAGGCATAGGGGGAAAGGTATAAACTGAGAGGCTTTCTCAGGTAAAGGACAGGGCATCCACTTTCCATGCTTGAATGTGGGAAGTCCTTGTGCAGAATTTGTCCAACTGGCAGTTTTGAGGGGAGGCAAACAGGTCTATCTCTGGTGTCCCATATTTGTTCCTCAAGAGGTTGAATATTTTTGGTTCCAGTTTCCATTTGTGTGGGTCTATGAGGTTTCTGCTTAGGTCGTCTGCCAGTGAATTTAGCTTGCCTGGCAGGAATTGAGCTTGTAGGTGCACTTGGTAGCTCAAGGCTTTGTTCCACAGAGCCATGGCTGGTCTGCAGAGAGGGTACGAGTGGGTTCCCCCCTGCTTGTTTATGAACCACATAACTGTAGTGTTGTCTGTCTTTACCACTAAATATCCTGGAAGAATTTGGTCTTTGAAGGCTGCCAGGGAATTCTGTACAGCTAACATTTCTTTTTGGTTGATATGCAGGTGCATCTGTCTTGGGTTCCACTTGCCCTGAATGCACTGCACTGCCATGTGAGCATCCCATGCATAGTCTGATGTGTCTGTTGTTAGGGTTTGGGCAGCAGGGGGTGGAGTGAGAGGGAGCCCTTTGTCCTGGTAGCAGGCCTCTGCCCACCAAAGGAACTCTGTCTTTATACAAGGAATGATAGGAATCACTGATTCGAGGTCCTGAGAATGTTGACACCATAGGCTTTTTAGATATCATTGCAGTTTCCTCATATGCAGTCTTGCATATAGAATTAGTAGACTGCAAGAGGCCATGAACCCCAGCGCTTGCAGAATTTTCCTTGAAGATAGCTGGGTCTTTGTGGCCAGTAGTTTGAAGTAGGTTGTTAAATAAACTTGTCTCTCTGGAGTGAGGAAAGCCATCTGGGAAGTTGTGTTCAAGTTTGCTCCCAGGAATACAATTTGTTGGCAGGGTACTAGGTGAGATTCCTTTTCATTTATGGTGTACCCCAGTGAGTTTAGAAGTTTCTTTATGAATGACAGATGTTTTAATAGCAATTCCTGGTTTTCTGCCTGAATCAGACAATCGTCCAAGTATGGGTATATTTGAATATTTCTCTGCCTGCAAAATGCAATGGCTGGAGCTAGACACTTTGTGAATACCCTGGGCACAGTAGATAAGCCAAAGGGAAGTGCAGAGAACTGAAAGTGCCTGGAGCCTGCCCTGAAGCATAGGTATTTCCTGCAAGATTTCCTTACTGGAATGTGCAGGTAAGCTTCCTTTAAGCCTAAAGTTGCCAACCAGGCATCTTTGCCTATCATAAGAAGCAGCTGTTGAAGTGTTAGCATCTTGAATTTTGGGATTACCAAAAATGTGTTTAGAATAGAGAGGTCCAGGATAGGATGCCAGGAGCGGTCTTTTCTGGGTACCAGGAAAAGTCTTGAATTAAAACCTTGCCCCTTTCTTCTGCTGGGACAGGCTGAACAGCCCTGATACTTAGAAGAGAGAGAACCTGCTGTTGAGCCTCTGCCCACTGATTTGGGGGTTAGTTCTGGCCAACCGTTTGGGGTTAGTAGGGTGTGGAAGTGGAATCTGTATCCTTGGGAAACTCTTCAAAACCCATTTGTCCTGGGTAATGAGTTCCCAGATTTTTGCATGCAGGGCGAGCTTTCCTCCTAAAGGTAGTTGGGCAGGGCTTGGAAGGTTTATGGTTAAGTCATTGTGCCATTTTTCCGTAGGGGGTGTCTTACTACTCCCTGCTTTGGAAGTGGGAGCCCCCCCACTGCTTAGGCCTGTGCGCAGCATGAGACTGTAACCTAGGTGGTCTGCTGTTCCTGGGTTTGGACTGAGAAGGCCTGGAAGAGGCAGGAAAGGACCAATTCTTTGAAGGCCAATGCCTACTGAATCTGGGAGCTGTACTTGCAGGAATTCTTTCACAGTTTGCATAGATTTAGCTTTTTCCTCCATCTTTATGAGGACGTCTTCAGCTTTGCTGCCAAACAGGCGGTCTTGGTTTAAGGGAGCATCCAGTAATTTAGCTTTAACATGATCTGGCAAGTTTTGCTCCTTAAGCCAAGCATACCTTCCAAGTACAGATCCACTGACAGCAGCCCTGCAAGATGCTTCTAAAGAGTCAAAATCACATTGCAAAGTATGTTTACCAACTTGTTCCACAGAATGCATTAAATCCTGTAATTCTTTGTGTTCAGCACAGTCAGGAATCATCATCATTTTCTGTTTAAGCAGTCCCATAATATGCGGCTGGTACTTTAACATATGAAACTGGCAATTTAAAGCCTTAATGGCCAAAGTAACAGAAGTATATACCTTCTTACCCCATCTGTCCAACGCACTAGAATCTCTATCAGAAGGGGTAGGGTTTTTGGCAGCAGTAGCCATAACGCCCTTTGGTCCTTGTGAAATGGTCTCTGGATCCGCAGTAGGATTCTTAAAGAGGAACTTGTGAGAATCAGGTACTCTGTAATACCGGTCAGGTTTTCTAGGAGCTGGAGGTGAAGTGTCTGGGGAAATGCAAGATTCCAGAAAGCATCATCTACAATGTCTAGAAGAGGAGGGTTAGCTAAAGGCCTATGTTGAGGGAGGAGTAAGAATTCCCTAAGCCTCTTTTTGGAGTCAAGGTAATCCTGGCTTTCCCAGTAGAAATGCTTCTAAGGGTGAGCAAGGTTTCACCAAAAGACAAATCTTCTGAAGGCGAAGCAGAGGGAATGGAATCCTCTGCATCAGAATCCTCATGGGTAGATAGGGGCAAATCCTGGTAATCACAAGAAACAGAAATATCAGACTCCTGATGAGAAGAATCAGAAGGAAAATCGGTTCTAGGTCTCTTAGAGGGGGAAGGCTGGCTTCCCCTAATTAAGGTAATAAGGTCTTCATCCATTCTAAGCATTTGTTTTTTTAGGCATAGGGGCCTGAGCATGCTGTTTGGACGTCGGTTTTCTAGGAGTGGGTCGAGTTTTAGGCCTGGATGAAGAAGATGGCATCGGTTTAAAATGCAAGTCTGTAGGCTTGAATACACCCTCAGAAGCCAGTGCCTGCACAGCGGCTCTGGACCCATCCAAGGTAGGGACATCCGCAGGTTCCATAGTCGAAGAAGCATCTCGCGGCATACCGGACTCCAACTGGATATCAGCAGAGGCCTGAGAATCTGGAGTAGCGGGTATCAGGGGCTGCGAAAGCGCCTCACTGAGTACCAGTGGACTGGCGACTAGCTTAACAGAATCATCGTAAGCAGTTTTGGACCTAGGCGGTCTGTCTCTGTCTTTATCCTTATGTTTTTTCAGAATATCGGTAGTCGTCGGCCGGCTTACCGAAGTCATTTCTGGATAGTTAAACAGAGTACCAAAAACATTTGCTGCAAATATAGACCAACAACGAATAGTTCGAGGGTTGAACAAGGCACAAAATTGACAGCGAGGAACGCCGTGGTCTGGGCCAAAAAAAAGTATGCAGTACGAATGAAAATCTTTATGAGGTATTTGCTTTCCACAGGTAAAGCAATTGTTAACTTTTACTGACATTGGTTAAGAGCAAGAAAAAGGATCCCCAACTGGGTACTTAGCTTTTTTGAAGACTTCGGTTCTGAAACTCAAAAACGAAAATTTCGCCGACCGGCACTTGCAAACTGCTTCTGCTTCGGGCACCACGCGGAAAGAAAGACTGACGTAATGGGGTTGGCTGCATGTTTTACACCCCTGACGACATGACATCATGGAAGAAGAGAAAGCATCCGACGCAGGAATCCAAGACTCTGATATTCAGGCCAGCTGAGGGCTACCTGCAGGCAGATAACCCAAATGTGATGACTGCAACAGTGAAACAGGAAGAACATCAGTCATGCTGACAGAAGACTATCCTTGATTATTATAGGCTTTTCCTTACCTTTTTGAGCCTCCTATCCAATACTTTTTAAAATCATGTTTGCTGGGTCCTTGCTGCTTAAATTGGTTACTGAGGAAGGAAGCTGTGAAGAAGGGGAATTACTGTTTGCTCTGAAAAAGGAGGGTTGAAAAATCAGACACGCTTTTTGAATTAGTTTTCCCCTTTCAACATACCTTGTAAGCACCTCAGCTGCAAAATGCCCATACAGAACATGTTTATCTAATGACATGTCTATTACCTGAGTGAGGGGGTAAAAGGGACTACCAAAAGCGAATGCTGGATTCCAACCATGATAAATATCATGAGCACTACAAGGGTTAGCAGATCTCATACAATACGGAGTTTGCTACCTGGGACGACATGCCCAAAGTGTCCACTGAAGAACTCGCAGGCCAAGGAAATCGTGAATGGTTACCATTATGGGACTCTACACCTTGAGACAGGGAAGAACTGATAACATAGAGGAATACCTAGTATGGAGAATAAATGGAATCTTGCCTGAAGGGAGACGTTGGCCTTGCAGCTGAAGGTGTCTAGCTTGCACCCTATGAACATTACCCACCAAAACTGCTGCTACTCTGACATAATCACACTGACAGTAATGCCCAGGTAATGAAAACTTTTAGTTATGTACTTACCATAAGTTTGGATGTATGGGATCCATCTCGCCTACATTCCTAACTGATGGGTTCGAAGCCGATCCGTCGGCTCCGACTCGGCCACTATACACTAGAACGAAGTCTCTCATTGGCTGGGCTACCCCTTATCCCAGAATGCACCACGTCTGCTTCCCCAGATCTTGTTTGTCCGCTTTCATACATTCATACAGGTACAGAAACACATACCAATAACTGTAAGCAAACTAGAGCCCTTCCAGAGGAGAGCTTAGCAAGATCAATATTTCCTCCAAATCCAAAAGGTAGGGGGAAGGAGGGTGGGTATGTATGAATGTAGGCGAGATGGATCCCATACATCCAAAGTTATGGTAAGTACATAACTAAAAGATGTAATGGGATCCTATCTCTCCTACATTCATAACTGATGGGACAGCGTCCCTAGCACCTAAAACCCCGGGTGGCTCACTGGAACACACTCCTGAGAACTGCGGAACCAAATGAAGCTCTGCCTCGGGAAGCCACATCAACCTTGTAATGAGAAATGAAGGTGTGCGGAGAAGACCAAGTAGCAGCCGCACAAATATCATCTATTGAAACTTTGGAGTGAAAAGCTACAGAGGTGACCATAGCCCTTGTAGAATGAGCTTTGAGTGGGAAAGGCAACTCTCTGCCTGACTGGGAATAAATAAAAGAGATGCAATCCTTAATCCATTTGGCAATGGTGGTTTTGGCAACTGGTAGACCTAACCTATTCTCCGCAAAGGACACAAACAGTTGGTCAGATTTTCGTGTCTGAGTGGTCCTATGTAAGTAAAAACGCAGTTGCCTGTGAACATCCAACTGGTGGAAGGTATATTCTGCTCTATTAGAAAAATTAGGAAAGAAGACTGGGAGCTCCAGAGATTGCTGAATGCATAAAGGGGATGCTACCTTAGGCAAAAAGGATGGATTAAATCTAAGGGAAACTCTGTCTTTGTGAAAAATCAAATAAGGAGGGGAAGAACAGAGAGCCTGAAGCTCTGAAACTCATTTAGCAGAAGTTATTGCCACTAGAAAGGCAGTTTTCCACGACAGAAATTTTATATCACAAGTGGCTGCCGGCTCAAAGGGACTGGCAGTTAAAGAGGCCAGAACCAAATTTAAGTCCCAAGGGGGCACAGGATGAGCCATAAGAGGCCTGAGGAGCCAGGCTCCCTTAAGAAAGGACTTTCAAAGTCTGTTAGCCATTAAAGAAGGCTCTATAGCAACATGAAAATTAGATATAGTCGCCAGTTGAACCTTAAGTGTGGAGACTGAAGAGCCTGAATGAAACAATGAAGCTAGAAATTCCAAGACCTGCGGAACTGGGGCCGTAAGAGGATCAATGCCTCGCTGCTGGGCCCAACAAACAAACCTTTTCCATTTGCTGGAATACAGCTTAACGGTAGATGGCTTGTGGGAAGAGGACAAGATGTGCATCAATTCCGAAGAAAGAGAGAGATCTCTAACTAAGGATGGAAGTGGAGTAACCAAGCAGCCAGTCGCAACGACCGGAGGGACGGATGAGAGTGTCCCGACTGATGAGACAACAGGTCCGGCACTGGGTCCAGAATCCAGGGGCCCTGTACCGCATACTTCTGAAGGAATGGGAACCAAACCTGACGGGGCCAATGTGGGGTGACCAAAATCATGTGGCACTCGACATGAAGAGCCTTCTGAATCACCCTCGGGAGAAGGGGAATCGGGGGGAAGGCATAAAGCAGACCCGGGGGCCAATTGTGGGCTAGAGCGTCCCTGGGAGACTGCCCCTGAGAGGGAGTCAGAGTGAAGAACTGTCTGCACTTCGCATTGTTGGGGCTGGCGAACAAGTCGCAACAAGGGAGACCCCATTTGGCGAAGATCTGCGCAGCCACTCTGTTGTTGAGGGACCACTCGTGGGGCAACAGGAGGGTCCTGCTGAGCCTGTCTGCAATCACATTGGCTTTTCCCAGAATGTGCGTGGCTACTAAGAAACGTCGAGAGGCTATGGCCCAGCGCCATACTCTCATGGTCTCCCTGCAAAGGGGGTAGGACCTGGTTCCGGCCTGCTTGTTTATGTGCCAAACTACCGACATGTTGTCGGATAGAATCGCAATAGAACCTTGGGGGAGAGCATGATGAAGTGCTTCTAAAACCAGAAGCACCGCTCTCATTTCCAGGATATTGATGTGAAGATGCGCTTCGCAATCCTGCCAAGTGCCTTGGACAGCCCTGTCCAGATAATGACCCCCCCCCACCCTATCTGGGAGGCGTCCGTGGTCACTGTGGCAACAGGGGGCTGAAGGGCGAAAGGACGCCCCCGGTCCAGGTTGGGCCGACATAGCCACCAACGGAGGTCCCGACAACTGTCCGTAATCAAAACCAGGTGGTTCAGGGGAAGTTCTTGGTACGACCATTGAACCGATAATAGCCATTGCAGCACCCGCATGTGCAGCCTGGCTAACGGTACTAAGAGGATAGTTGCAGCCATCGTGCCCAATAACTGAAGAATCTGTCTAGCAGGAACTCGAGATTTGGGTAACAAATTTAGAATCCGTGATTGTAGAACCTGAATTCTCTCTGATGGCAAAAATGCCCGCATCCTTTTTGTGTCTAACTCTGCGCCTATAAAGGTGATACGCTGAGATGGCCGCAGCACAGATTTTTTCCAATTGAAAGTGATTCCTAGCGAGAGACCCACGGTTACTGTGGCCATCAGCGCTTGAATCAGTAGATGCTTGGAGGTGGCAGTGAGGAGCCAGTCGTCGAGATAGGGAAACACTTGGAATCCTAGACTTCTCAAGTGAGATGAAAAATGAAAAAATGAACGGAGAATCTAACCACGAATGTAATCCAAGAGTCCAAAAACAAATAATTTATTAATCCAACAATGCATAAGGTAAGCACTTTCGCGTAGTGAATCCTACGCTTCATCAGACAATTTTATGCAAAAAATAAAAGCTCTTAAATATCACATTGCACAGGAAAATTTCATTCTAACAAGCAATCAATTCACAAATGGCAATCAAATTCTTAAAGTGCATACAACTAATATTCAATGTTAAAATCTATACTTAACGTTACATCATAACTACTACGCTAAAAAACATTGTAAAATCATATACAAATAAGAACATTTCATAGAACTCTATACATGACTAAATTAAGAGACATCACCTATATTATAATAACTTATCAGGTCTAAATAAATTAATTATGTTACTTCAAAAACAATTTAAATCATAAATTGTAAACGTGTTTAAATTAAATATTCTTTAGTTCAAGTATCGGTTTTATGGATACATAATTATTTAGACCTGGAGGTAAATGTGAACTGAATTTTAAAATCCATTTCAATTCCACTAAAGCTAATTCATTATCAAAATCTCCACCACGCATGTTCTGTCCTACTACTTGTAAAACTCTAAAACAGAAGTTATGAGAGGAATGTTCTGTTATATGCCTAGCCAACGCATTAGTTTCATTGCCCTTGTGGATATCGTACAAATGGTTATAAATTTTCAAACATTTTCAAACTCTTCGCCACGGCTGCTACAGTGCCTGACTGGGAATACGCTCCTATTTTTTTTTTTGCCCTATAATTTCTCTTGGGACCTCACCTGGGTGGACACATACATTCAACAAAAGGTCACCTACTCCATATAAATTTATCTAAGAGACATACTGCTCTGCTGCATCCTTTCCTTATTCGGAACCTGGAAGAGTGTCTCCCAGAGGACACTGCGAAATTTTTTTTTGCCCTATAATTTCTCTTGGGACCTCGCCTGGGTGGACACATACATTCAACAAAAGGTCACCTACTCCATATAAATTTATCTAAGAGACATACTGCTCTGCTGCATCCTTTCCTTATTCGGAACCTGGAAGAGTGTCTCCCAGAGGACACTCTTGAAATTTATTTTGCCCTATAATTTCTCTTGGGACCTCGCCTGGGTGGACACATACATTCAACAAAGGTCACCTACTCCATATAAATTTATCTAAGAGACATACTGCTCTGCTGCATCCTTTCCTTATTCGGAACCTGGAAGAGTGTCTCCAGGAGGACACTGCGAAATTTTTTTTTGCCCTATAATTTCTCTTGGGACCTCGCCTGGGTGGACACATACATTCAACAAAAGGTCACCTACTCCATATAAATTTATCTAAGAGACATACTGCTCTGCTGCATCCTTTCCTTATTCGGAACCTGGAAGAGTGTCTCCCAGAGGACACTGCGAAAGTATGTACATCTGTTGTCTCTCGGGCTCCTACCATTGTAACTCCTGCTTGTTAACATTGTAAGCTATCTCCCTGCCAGGACAGCTAGCAGCCTATAGGCCTTCCATTACCTTCCCATCTTTTTCTGAGTTCTGCCCCTGCTCCTCTATAGTACATCCTATCTTGTCCTGAGACCTTCCTAGCTGCTCAAGTGCACTCCTGCATTTGGCCACTAGAGGGCGTCCCCCTACCATACTTTACTTTTGTTTTCTTTCTTCACTCATTTCTTGCTTTTATCTTCATTATTGCTACCCTCTCTTTCTCATCCATACTCTTGCCCACTTCACCTATTTTAATTAGAAACACCTTACTTACCCAGCTACAACTTACTCTCCTGCATCCTATGCTCTTCTGATTGACTCTCGATCCTCCTCTCCTGGTTTCTTTTACTCCCCTGTCCCCCACTGAACCTTGCCTTCCATCTCTATTTCTGCTTACTTTCCTCCTAAATATACTGCATACTTTCTTCCCTCCTCTATCTCTTACTGACTTTCCAGCTCCATCTAAGGGGATATACCGTTCACGTTATCTCCATCCTACACCTTCTTACCCTACTACTATGTTATTCTCCTTCCCTCCCCTTCCCCAGACTGCCTGATCCTTTTGTTTGTCCCTTCCCTTCCACACTATTAAGCTACTGACCT